>NC_090368.1:5577534-5618991 GCF_035084215.1 Heptranchias perlo | reverse complement strand
TCAGGATAGTCAGGCAGGCTCCCTTATAGGCTGCCGCAACTGATCAATAAATACCCTGGACGTATTAACATAGAAGCTTGCAATCGGCAGTAACTCACATCGGTCACAAGGTGGCAGAGATAGCACAGAGACAACAGACCAGTGGTGTTAACAGACCCACACGCTGTTTAATGCCACGTTGAGTTTTAGGGGGTACGGTAGTGTAGGGGTTATGTTACTGGACTAATAATCCAGAGAACCGTAGTTTGATACCAGAACTGAGAGGCAATTCTGCACCTCCCCGATTTCCATCGCTCCACCATTGGCGGCCGTGCCTTCAGCCGCCTGGGCCCTAATCTCTGGAATTCCCTCCCTAAACCTCTCCGCCTCTCTCTCCTCCTTTAAGACGCTCCTTAAAACCTCCCTCTTTGACCAAGCTTTTGGTCACCTGTCCTAATATCTCCTTACGTGGCTCGGTGTCAAATTTTATTTGCTAATCGCTCCTGGGAAGCACCTTGGGACGTTTTACTACGTTAAAGGCGCTATATAAATGCAGTTGTTTATGTTATAGCTATCAGGAAAAACTGAACAGACTGGGGCTCTTTTCTCTAGAAAGGAGAAGGCTGAGGGGTGACCTGATAGAGGCCTTTAAGATTATGAAGGGTCTCGATAGGGTAGACGTAGAGATGATGTTTCCACTTGTGGGGAGAGACCAGAACTAGGGGGCCATAAATATAAGAGAGTCACTAATAAATCCAATCGGGAATTCAGGAGAAACTTCTTTACCCAGAGAGTGGTGAGAATGTGGAACTCACTCCCACATGGAGTGATTGAGGGGAATAACAGAGATGGATTTAAGGGGAAGCTGTATAAACACATGAGGGAGAAAGGAATAGAAGGATATGCTGATAGGGTGAGATGAAGAGGGGAGGGAGGAGGCTCGTGTGGAGCATAAACACCAGCACGGACCAGTTGGGCCGAATGGCCTGTTTCTGTGCTGTCAATTCCATGAATTCAACTTAAAGGGGTCAGGAAAACAAAGCTGGAATCAGTGGCAGAGCTGGGTTTGGCTGATTTTGGAGGGGGGGGGTGGTTTGGGGAGTGTTGACAGGAAGGGGAGCGAGCTGGGAACAGGGGAAAGGCCCAGTTACCCGGTCCCAAGGCCGGGCCGGGAACTCTCACAGACCTGCAGGCCGAACTCTGGAGGCCGAGGGCCCTGGGAGCGAATTGGAGGCAGTCCTCCGAAGCTGCATTGGCCGACCTCATTTGGGGGGGGAGGGGGTCATGACCCCCTGTGACCCCTCACTAGAATCCGCCACTGAGTGAAAGCGATTGTCGTTAAGGCCAACTGGTTCATTAATGACCTTTTAGGGAAGGAAACCTGCCGTCCTTACCCAATCTGGGCCTATATGTGACTCCAGTCCCACACCAGCGTGGTTGACTCTTAACTGCCCTCTGAAGTGGGCCTAGCACGTTGTATCACCTGATAATCTGCTTTTCAGTGATGTTGGTCGAGGGATAAATATCGGCCCCCAGGACACCGGGGAGAACTCCCCCCCTGCTCATCTTCCAATAGCGGCCGTGAGAGGGGGCAGGCAGGGCCCTCGATTTAACGTCTCATCCTGAGAGGCGGCACCTCCGACAGTGCGGCGCTCCCCTCGGTACCGGCGCTGGGAGTGTCGGCCTGGATTCTGGGGCTCGAGTCTCTGGAGTGGGGGCTCGAACGCACGACCTTCCGACTCGGAAGCGAGAGAGAGAGAGAGAGAGAGAGTCAATTTTACAGAAATCTTGTACATTTTAAAGGTTTTGAACAGTCTGAACCATCGGGCTGCCGAGACTGCGAGCCATTCATCATGATTCCCGGGTGTCAAGGTGACCAAGAGAGGCAAGCAATAGACTGCAGCAGAAACTAATTGACCTGGGAGCCTCGTTTGTCAAGTGCTGGGAGTCGTGGGCCTTGAACTCTGGTCTTCAGCACAAGCCAAGGTCATTGCAATTCAACATTAAAACGGGAATAGCTTGAGTCTGGCAGAATCAATCCTCCTCTTGACAGGATTGTCCAGTCACACAGTGAGGGATCTCTTTTATGTGTGTGTCTCTCTGATATCCAAAATTTAGCCTCCTTGTTCAGCCTTCACTGGCCATTAACACAACAATTTGCATTTATATAGCGCCTTTAATGTAGTAAAACGTCCCCAAGGCGCTTCACAGGAGCGATTATCAAACAAAATTTGACACCGAGCCACATAAGGAGATATTAGGACAGGTGACCAAAAGCTTGGTCAAAGAGGTAGGTTTTAAGGAGCGTCTTAAAGGGGGAGAGAGAGGCGGAGAGGTTTAGGGAGGGAATTCCAGAGCTTAGGGCCCAGGCAGCTGAAGGCAATCCCTCGACCCCCACCTTCTCCCCCCGATCCCTCGACCCCCACCTTCTCCCCCCGATCCCTCGACCCCCCACCTTCTCCCCCCGATCCCTCGACCCCCACCTTCTCCCCCCGATCCCTCGACCCCCACCTTCTCCCCCCGATCCCTCGACCCCCACCTTCTCCCCCCGATCCCTCGACCCCCACCTTCTCCCCCCGATCCCTCGACCCCCACCTTCTCCCCGCGATCCCTCGACCCCCCACCTTCTCCCCCCGATCCCTCGACCCCCACCTTCTCCCCGCGATCCCTCGACCCCCCCACCTTCTCCCCGCGATCCCTCGACCCCCACCTTCTCCCCGCGATGGCTCGACCCCCACCTTCTCCCCGCGATCCCTCGACCCCCACCTTCTCCCCCCGATCCCTCGACCCCCCACCTTCTCCCCGCGATCCCTCGACCCCCACCTTCTCCCCCCGATCCCTCGACCCCCACCTTCTCCCCCCGATCCCTCGACCCCCACCTTCTCCCCGCGATCCCTCGACCCCCCACCTTCTCCCCGCGATCCCTCGACCCCCCACCTTCTCCCCCCGATCCCTCGACCCCCACCTTCTCCCCGCGATCCCTCGACCCCCACCTTCTCCCCGCGATCCCTCGACCCCCACCTTCTCCCCCCGATCCCTCGACCCCCACCTTCTCCCCCCGATCCCTCGACCCCCACCTTCTCCCCCCGATCCCTCGACCCCCACCTTCTCCCCGCGATCCCTCGACCCCCACCTTCTCCCCCCGATCCCCCGACCCCCACCTTCTCCCCCCGATCCCTCGACCCCCACCTTCTCCCCCCGATCCCTCGACCCCCACCTTCTCCCCGCGATCCCTCGACCCCCACCTTCTCCCCGCGATCCCTCGACCCCCCACCTTCTCCCCCCGATCCCTCGACCCCCACCTTCTCCCCCCGATCCCTCGACCCCCACCTTCTCCCCCCGATCCCTCGACCCCCACCTTCTCCCCCCGATCCCTCGACCCCCACCTTCTCCCCCCGATCCCTCGACCCCCCACCTTCTCCCCCCGATCCCTCGACCCCCACCTTCTCCCCCCGATCCCTCGACCCCCCACCTTCTCCCCCCGATCCCTCGACCCCCCACCTTCTCCCCGTATCCTCAGGACGCCCGAAGACACCACACAGCCAATGAATTACTTCCGTAATGCAGTCACTGTTGCAATGAAGGGAAACATGGCACCCCAATGAGGCACAGCAAGATCCCACAAACAGCACGAGGTTAATAACCAGACAATCAGGTTTTTTTTTGATGATGTTGGATGCTAGACCAAGGACTCCGGGGAGAACTCCCCCTGCTCTCCTTCCAATAGTGTCCTTGGATCTTTTGCATCCACCCGCGGGGGCCTCGGTTTAATGTCTCATCCGAAAGGCGGCAACTCCGACAGTGCAGCGCTCCCTCAGTGAGGCCGGGAGCGTCAGCCTGGATTTTGGGCTCGAGTCTCTGGAGTGGGACTCGAACCCACGACCTTCAGACTCCGAGAGAGCTGGTACGAAAGGGTTAATCTACTTTCCAACTCATGCCGGTCTTCATGCTCGTCATTTTTCCAGCAGATTTTAAGGCCGAGTGGTCACAGGCTGCCTGCAGACACTTTCACCTTTGAACTCTGCATTGCACTTTGCCCTTCGACTGAATTTCCCCTTCTGTTCGGCAATGATGTCAGCCTGTGGTTGTTTGAAGGTCACTGGAGCGTAGGGTTAGCTGACACATTGTCAGATGCTCCTTCACTCTGAAACTCACTGCCGGAAAAATGGCCCTTTGAAGTCGCTTTGCTAAGTACTGACTCGCTCGGCCCCGCTGTCCGACTCACTCGGCCCCGCTGTCCGACTCGCTCGGCCCCGCTGTCCGACTCACTCGGCCCCGCTGTCCGACTCACTCGGCCCCGCTGTCCGACCCGCCCACCCCTACATCCAACTCAAAACCTGTCCTATGTTACAGAGTCTTGCTATTTCTACAATGAGCCAGACTTGACTCCTGGGCACGGGTTAGATACAGAGTAAAGCTCCCTCTACACTGTCCCATCAAACACTCCCAGGGCAGGTACAGGGTTAGATACAGAGTAAAGCTCCCTCTACACTGTCCCATCAAACACTCCCAGGGCAGGTACAGGGTTAGATACAGAGTAAAGCTCCCTCTACACTGTCCCGTCAAACATTCCCAGGGCAGGTACAGGGTTAGATACAGAGTAAAGCTCCCTCTACACTGTCCCATCAAACACTCCCAGAGCAGGTACAGAGTTAGATACAGAGTAAAGCTCCCTCTACACCGTCCCATTAAACACTCCCAGAGCAGGTACAGGGTTAGATACAGAGTAAAGCTCCCTCTACACTGTCCCATTAAACACTCCCAGGGCAGGTACAGGGTTAGATACAGAGTAAAGCTCCCTCTACACTGCCCCATCAAACACTCCCAGGAGTAAAGCTCCCTCTACTATCTAACCTGTGCTGTACCTGCCCGGTGTGATCTGATTTTAGTGTCTTGGAGTGTCAGGACGTGCTCAAAAATTGACCAAATGTGGGGAGGGGGAGAGCATCGAAGAGAAGCCACATCAATGGTGTCCCGTGCCACATCCATGACCTCCGGCCCCTCGGAGGAGACTGCTGGGAATGAAGGAGGGTAACTCACTGCTGCCAACAAGGGAAGACGGAGGGAACCTTTACTTTCTGTGCGTTCGGTCTTCGAGTCTAGCGAAGTGAGATTTGTGAAAAATATATTTACGGTAAATCTCTCGAAAGAAAATATGGCATCAGGGCATTGGAGTGAAAATATCAGTGAGAGTTTCTTGGGAGGTAAGGTCAGGAATGGGATTGTCATTACTAATGAGTCCGACCCTATTTGACAATATCTGCAACACTTGGAAAAGGCCAGGCTCATTTTTCATGTGATTCCTCCAGTCAGCCATCAGCCTCTCTCTCTCACTCTGATTCCACTTTCCGTCTTCTGCTCGAATTGTAAAAGCATCGATCGCCAGTCGCCGTCAGAGCGTTCTCTCCTCCCGAGTGCACTGACTCGTACTGGGCCCTCCCTCCCCGGTTGCCCGTTCCTCCTTGGGTAATCCTAGCTATTCGCCTGCAGAGGCATCACGGCCGAGCTTTATCCTGTGACCCACACAGGCACTTTCTGGCACGGGTCACTGGATAGCGATCAGGAGCAGGAACTCTGGCTGACTGTTTTCTCGCAACACCCACCCGCAACCCCCTCCCACGATCCAAGGGTCCTGAGGCGAATTAAAGCACCCTGCTACAGTGCTGGAGAGGAACTCGACAGATCAGGAGTTGCACATGGGACTTTTCTGGTCTGTAAGGATCAGTTCTGCACTGAGCCATCGGGGGGAGCCATGTACGTGTGATATAAAAATAATCTCACACTTTTGTGACCGTAGGGTTATCGACAAGTGTGACGCAAAAAGTGTGACAGGAAGTAAGTGTGACACTTACAGGAAGTGCCCGCAAGGTAAATTACTGGTGGTGTTAATTCAACACCAGTTTTTTTTTAAATCTATGTACAAAATGCTGATAGGTTTCAGAATATTGCTCCATTGTGTCACACTCCAGTACTGAGGGAGTGCCGCACTGTCGGAGGTGCCGTTTTCCGGATGAGACGTTAAACCGAGGCCCCGTCTGCCCCTCTCGGGTGGTTGTAAACGATCTCACGCCCACTATCTCGAAGAAGAGCAGGGGTTATTCTCCCCGGTGTCCTGGGGCCGATATTTATCCCTCAACCAACGTCACTAAAAAACAGATGATCTGGTCGTTTATCACATTGCTGTTTGTGGGATCTTGCTGTGCGCAAATTAGCTGCCGCGTTTCCTACATTACAACAGTGACTACACTTCAAAAAAGTAGTTCATTGGCTGTAAAGCGTTTTGGGACGTCCTGAGGTCGTGAAAGGCGCTATAGAAATGCAAATCTCTCTTTCTATTCCCTTCATCCCGGCCCACCACCTCTTAACCCCCTGACTCTTCACCCTTGTTGAAGGTTACAGAGGGCATGAGGTGCCTTTTGATGGTCGCCAAAAGCTCTCTGAATTTTTCCCTCCCTTCCCCTTTAATTGTCCCCGTCCCTTTAAATCGGACTTGCGCGCAATTTTCGTCTCCGGCCAGTGTAGAAACGGTGGAGTTTGTACCTGGAGTTGTGAATCATGATGTGATTAATCTTAAGACACAAACATCATTTGTTATTAGCTGATGGGATTGGAGTGGGGCCTCGGGATTCTGGTATGGCCTAAAGCAGAGCTTTCTAGAACTGAACAGTCTGACACCCGAGTTAGCCACTGTCATAATGAGCTGAGCCATTGGCCAACTGGGCCCCATTGAACGTTCAATGTCGTCCTTGTGTTCAAATCCCTCCATGGCCCTCGCCCCCCCCTCCCTATCTCTGTAACCTCCTCCAACCCTCCGAGATCTCTGCGCTCCTCCAATTCCGGCCTCTTGTCCATCCCCCGATTCCCATCGCTCCGCCATTGGGGCCGTGCCTTCAGCCGCCTGGGCCCTAAGCTCTGGAATTCCCTCCCTAAACCTCTCCGCCTCTCTCTCCTCCTTTAAGACGCTCCTTAAAACCTACCTCCTGTCCTATTATCTCCTTGTGTGGCTCGGTGTTGAATTTGGTTTGATAATCGCTCCTGTGAAGCGCCTCGGGATGTTTTTACTATATTCTAGGTGCTATATAAATGCAGGTGGTTGTTTATTGCTCATTTATAGATTGTACGGCCATGAATTTTAAGGGATATTTTTGTTCTTCAGGCCTGTCGAGGGTACACAGAAAATAAATTGTGCTGGGATTCTGCCCTGAGCTACAGCCGATGTTATGGTCTCTCTCAGACTCTGCACATCTCTTCTCCTCTGTCCCTCTGTCTGTCTTTCTCTCTGCCTCTGACTCACTCTTCTCTGCCGCTGTCTGTCCCTCTCGCTGTCTGCGTCCCCCTCGCTGTCTGCGTCCCCCTCGCTGTCTGCGTCCCCCTCGCTCTCTGCGTCCCCCTCTCTCTCTGCGTCCCCCTCGCTCTCTCTCTGCGTCCCCCTCGCTCTCTGCGTCCCCCTCGCTCTCTGCATCCTCCTCGCTGTCTGCGTCCCCCTCGCTCTCTGCGTCCCCCTCTCTCTCTGCGTCCCCCTCGCTCTCTGCGTCCCCCTCTCTCTCTCTCTGCGTCCCCCTCTCTCTCTGCGTCCCCCTCTCTCTCTCTGTCCCCCTCGCTCTCTGCGTCCCCCTCGCTCTCTGCGTCCCCCTCTCTCTCTGCATCCCCCTCGCTCTCTGCGTCCCCCTTGCTCTCTGTGTCCCCCTCTCTCTCTGCGTCCTCCTCTCTGTCTCTGCGTCCCCCTCTCTCTCTCTGTCCCCCTCGCTCTCTGCGTCCCCCTCTCTCTCTCTGCGTCCCCCTCTCTCTCTGCGTCCCCCTCGCTCTCTGCGTCCCCCTCTCTCTCTCTCTCTCTGCGTCCCCCTCTCTCTCTGCGTCCCCCTCTCTCTCTCTGCGTCCCCCTCTCTCTCTGCGTCCCCCTCTCTCTCTCTGTCCCCCTCGCTCTCTGCGTCCCCCTCGCTCTCTGCGTCCCCCTCTCTCTCTGCATCCCCCTCGCTCTCTGCGTCCCCCTCGCTCTCTGCGTCCCCCTCTCTCTCTGCGTCCCCCTCTCTGTCTCTGCGTCCCCCTCTCTCTCTCTGTCCCCCTCGCTCTCTGCGTCCCCCTCTCTCTCTCTGCGTCCCCCTCTCTCTCTGCGTCCCCCTCTCTCTCTCTGCGTCCCCCTCTCTCTCTGCGTCCCCCTCTCTCTCTCTGTCCCCCTCGCTCTCTGCGTCCCCCTCGCTCTCTGCGTCCCCCTCTCTCTCTGCGTCCCCCTCTCTCTCTGCGTCCCCCTCGCTCTCTGCGTCCCCCTCGCTCTCTGCGTCCCCCTCTCTCTCTCTGCGTCCCCCTCTCTCTCTGCGTCCCCCTCGCTCTCTGCGTCCCCCTCGCTCTCTGCGTCCCCCTCTCTCTCTGCATCCCCCTCGCTCTCTGCGTCCCCCTCTCTCTCTGCGTCCCCCTCGCTCTCTGCGTCCCCCTCTCTCTCTCTGCGTCCCCCTCTCTCTCTGCGTCCCCCTCTCTCTCTCTGCGTCCCCCTCTCTCTCTGCATCCCCCACTCTCTCTGCGTCCCCCTCTCTCTCTGCGTCCCCCTCGCTCTCTGCGTCCCCCTCTCTCTCTCTGCGTCCCCCTCTCTCTCTCTGCGTCCCCCTCTCTCTCTGCGTCCCCCTCTCTCTCTGCGTCCCCCTCGCTCTCTGCGTCCCCCTCTCTCTCTCTGCGTCCCCCTCTCTCTCACTGCGTCCCCCTCTCTCTCTCTGCGTCCCCCTCTCTCTCTGCGTCCCCCTCGCTCTCTGCGTCCCCCTCGCTCTCTGCGTCCCCCTCTCTCTCTGCGTCCCCCTCGCTCTCTGCGTCCCCCTCGCTGTCTGCGTCCCCCTCTCTCTCTGCGTCCCCCTCGCTCTCTGCGTCCCCCTCTCTCTCTGCGTCCCCCTCGCTCTCTGCGTCCCCCTCTCTCTCTGCGTCCCCCTCGCTCTCTGCGTCCCCCTCGCTCTCTGCGTCCCCCTCGCTCTCTGCGTCCCCCTCGCTCTCTGCGTCCCCCTCTCTCTCTGCGTCCCCCTCTCTCTCTGCGTCCCCCTCTCTCTCTGCGTCCCCCTCGCTGTCTGCGTCCCCCTCTCTCTCTGCGTCCCCCTCTCTCTCTGCGTCCCCCTCTCTCTCTGCGTCCCCCTCTCTCTCTGCGTCCCCCTCTCTCTCTGCGTCCCCCTCTCTCTCTGCGTCCCCCTCGCTGTCTGCGTCCCCCTCTCTCTGACACACTCTCCCTCTCTCTCTCTCCCTTTCTCTGTCTCTCGCTCTCTCCTCCTCCCCCTCCCTCTCTCTCTCTCTCTGTTCCTTATCGATCTGTCTGCAGCTCTCTGGGCACAGGATGGAGTAACAGAGTTTCGATGTTGTTCACTTCACAGGCATCGTTGGATTATTATTGACCCACTCCCATGGTTCCCCTCTGCATGCTGGGTATCCATGGCAACCGCAAGGCAACGGCACGCCACATGTCGTCAGTGAGTGATATATTTATTTTAGATAGGAATACGTCTTGGCTTCCGTTTGTGAAAAGAATTGTGAAAGATTAAGTTATTTTTATATGTGAGGTGTGATATCTGGGGATTGAGGCCTATCGAGCCTGGGGTACCATTTTGTTATTTAAGCTCTGTCTTTTTAACAACAACAGCAATGACTTGCATTTATATAGCGCCTTTAACGTAGTAAAACGTCCCCGAGGCGCTTCACAGGAGCGATTATCAAACAAAATTTGACACCGAGCCGCATGAGGAGATATTAGGACAGGTGACCGAAAGCTCGGTCAAAGAGGTAGGTTTTAAGGAGCGTCTTAAAGGAGGAGAGAGAGGCGGAGAGGTTTAGGGAGGGAATTCCAGAGCTTAGGGCCCAGGCGGCTGAAGGCACGGCCGCCAATGGTGGAGCGATGGGAATCGGGGGATGTGCAAGAGGTCAGAGTTGGAGGAGTGCAGAGATTTTGGAGGGTTGTAGGGGCTGGAGGAGGTTACAGGGATAGGGAGGGGGGCGAGGGCCATGGAGGGGATTTGAAAACAAGGATGAGAATTTTAAAATCGAGGCATTGCCGGACCGGGAGCCAATGTAGGTCAGCGAGCGCTGGGGGGGTGATGGGTGAACGGGACTCGGTGCGAGTTAGGATACGGGCAGCAGAGTTTTGGATGAACGGGGTTTTACGGAGGGTAGGGGATGGGAGGCCGGCCAATATCTCACCGTCTGCTTATCTCAATATCTCTCTCTTTCTCACTCGAATTCCCCTCAAGAGTGTCACAAACGTGTGTGGTGGGATCTGCTCTTTTCCGGTTTCGTTCGAAGAGCAGACGCTGCCCGTACCTCAAAAGATCCAAGTGGTTTGTTCCGTTGATTGATGGGGGGTTTGTTAAATTAGATTCATCTGCGTAACGACTAGTTTGTGCAAGGCACAAATTCCGCACTTGTATAACGTACCCCTTTGTATATTCATAGGCGACAGAGTCAGAAGGTCGTGGGTTCGAGCCCCCTCACTCTCCAGAGCACATAATCTAGGCTCGGTGCCCAGCACTGAGGGAGTGCCGCACTGTCGGAGGTGCCGTCTTTCGGATGAGACGTTAAACCGAGGGCCCCGTCTGCCACTCTCGGGTGGAGGTAAAAGATCCCGTGGAAGAGCAGGGGGCATTTCTGCACCGCCCCCCCCACAGTATCCCGACCCAATATTTATCCCTCAACCAACGTCATTTAAAAAAAACTTATCACGTTGCTGTTTGTGGGATCTTGCTGTGCGCAATTTGGCTGCCGCGTTTCCGACATTACAACAGTGACTACACTCCAAAAAAAAGTACTTTGTTGGATGTAGAGCACTTTGGGACGTCCTGAGGTTGTGAAAGGCGCTATATAAATGCAAATTCTTAATAACACAGCAATGAGATGGAGGAGTGAATATTGGCCCCAGGACCCCGGGGAGAACTGCCCTGCTCTCTCGCAGCACTGGCCGCGGGGTCTTTAACCGCTGGAGCAGCCAGACGGGGCCCTCGGTCTGACGCCTCACAGGACGTGAACCTTACCCCTTAAATGCCAAGCTGCCCACCCCAGCAGGGTGATATCTCGAGGCTCACGCAAACAAACCATTCGTAGTGGAAAAAGGGATTAAAGCAAATCCTACTGATAAATTGGCCGAACTCTACACCGGCAGGGGATCAAAAACAAGTCGGTTCCCTCACGGAGTTGGTGGAGGGGGGGGACGTTGTTTCTCCGTGGCCCCCCACTGCCGCTAGGGAAAAGGTCAGCGAGTGTGGGAGGACTGACTGACACCTCGGTTGAGTCGACCGATGTGGGAATGTGATTGAGGTGTTGACCCCGTGAGCTGATGGACCCTGGAAGGCGGCGCGGTGAATATGTGCGCATCTTTTTTTTTTTATTCATTCGTGGGATGCGGGCGTCGCTGGCGAGGCCGGCATTTATCGCCCATCCCCTAATTGCCCCTTGAGAAGGTGGTGGTGAGCCGCCTTCTTGCAGTCCGTGTGGTGAAGGTTCTCCCACAGTGCTGTTAGGGAGGGAGTTCCAGGATTTTGACCCAGCGACGATGAAGGAACGGCCGATATATTTCCAAGTCGGGATGGGCCCCAACAAAGGAAGGAAGGAACTTGCATTTCTATCGCGCCTTTTCATGACCTCAGGACGTCCCAAAGCGCTTTACAGCCAATGACGTACTTTTTGGAGTGTAGTCACTGTTGTGATGTAGGAAACGCAGCAGCCAATTTGCGCACAGCAAGATCCCACAAACAGCAATGTGATGATGACCCAGATAAGGTGTTTCTTTAATGATGTTGGTTGAGGGATAAATATCGGCCCCAGGACACCGGGGAGAACTCCCCCCTGCTCTTCTTCCAATAGTGGCCGTGGGATCTTTTACTACGACAACAATTTGCATTTATATAGCGCCTTTAACCTAGTAAAACGTCCCAAGGGAGCGATTATCAGACAAAAATTTGACACCGAGCCACATGAGGAGATATTAGGACAGGTGACCTAAAGCTTGGTCAAAGAGGGAGGTTTTAAGGAGCGTCTTAAAGGAGGAGAGAGAGGCGGAGAGGTTTAGGGAGGGAATTCCAGAGCTTAGGGTCCAGGCGGCTGAAGGCACGGCCGCCAATGGTGGAGCGATGAAAATGCGGGGAGGCCAGAATTGGAGGAGCGCAGAGATCTCGGAGGGTTGTAGGGGCTGGAGGAGGTTACAGAGATAGGGAGGGGGGGCGAGGGCCATGGAGGTGATTTGAAAACAAGGGTGAGAATTTGCTTTGCACAGGAGTCGAGGCTGGCAAAGTGGGCGCGATAGTTGGCAGGAAGATTTGGGCACAAGAATGCCCGCCTGCCCAGCTTCACGACCCCCCCTGCCCTCCTCCCTCCCCGCCCCCGCACCTCCGCAACCCCCAGAGTGTTTTAACAACCTGATCCCAGTTCCTAACTGTCAGCCGAGGTGAGCAGAGGCAAAATTGAACTGTTTCTCTAATTAAATGCGAAAACTGCGGGCTCTCGGAACAAGGCGCTAATGGGAGTTGTGTCGTGTTTTAATTAGCTGACCGTCTCCCATCCCTGCTGAATTATTCAGTGCCGGCTTCACCTGACTCATGGCTAACAGCGGGGAACTCGTTCTTTGTTTTTACATGCCGCCGGGGTGAGGCAGTGCAGTCGGCAAAACGTGACGGGGAAAGGTGTGACAGGAAGTAAGGGTGACGCTTACAGGAAGTGTGGTCTTAACGCGCCGAACTTTCAATGTGTTGCTTTCGCCGTCGTGTCTCCCCGTGGGGAATTGTGTGGGAGGATTCTCCGGCTGATCGACAGTCTGGCAGGGTGGCGTTGTCGTTGTTTTGGTATCTTACCTCGGGCAAGAGTGGGGAAGAGAGGCAGGACTCGCAGGCTAATTATCAGCCGATAGTGGGGGGAGGTTTTAGTCCTATAGCGTGGGAGGGTTTTATGCGCCCACGCACCCACTGGACACGAGCATCCTGCTGGATGTCATAAGATCATGGAATCGTACAGCGCAGAGGCCGTTCGGCCCATCGTGTCCATGCCGGCTCTTTGAAAGAGCGATCCAATTAGTCCCGCTCCCCCCTGCTCTTTCCCCCGTAGCCCTGCAAATTTTTCCTTTTCAAGTATTTATCCAATTCCCCTTTCGAAAGTTACTATTGAATCTGCTTCCACCGCCCTTTCAGGCAGCGCATTCCAGATCAGAACAACTCGCTGCGTAAAAAAAATTCTCCTCATCTCCCCCCTCTGGTTCTTTTGCCAGTTATCTTAAATCTGTGTCCTCTGGTTCCCGACCCTCCTGCCACTGGAAACAGAGCAGATAAGGAGAAACTATCAAAACCCCTCACGATTTTGAACACCTCGATTAGATCTCCCCTTAACCTTCTCTGCTCTAAGGAGAACAATCCCAGCTTCTCCAGTCTCTCCATATAACTGAAGTCCCTCATCCCTGGTACCATTCTAGTAAATCTCCTCTGCATCCTCTCCAAGGCCTTGACATCCTTCCTAAAGTGCGGTGCCCAGAATTGGACCCAACTGAGGCCTCACCAGTGTTTTATAAAGGTTTAGCGTAACTTCCTTGCTTTTGTACTCGATGCCTCTATTAATAAAGCCCAGGATCCCATTTGCTTTTTTAACGACCTTCTCAACTTGTCCTGCCACCTTCAAAGATTTGTGTACCTACACCCCCAGGATTAAACCCAGGACCTTCCAAGACCATAGGGTTAAGTATCGCTTAACAGTCTGACTGGCTGGCTTTATTGTTGGTCTCATATCACCCTCTCCCCTTGGAAGGGAAGGGGGGGCGTTTTTGCAGGGCGAAGAAAGAACTTGCATTTATATAGCGCCTTTCCTGTAATAATTTAGGAAACGCAGCAGCCAATTTGCGCACAGCAAGATCCCACAAACAGCCACGTGATAAATGCCCAGACAAGCTGTTTTTTTTTAGTGAGGTTGGTTGGGGGATAAATATCGGCCCCCAGGACACTCTCCCCCTGCTCTTCTTCCAATAGCGGCCCGTGGGATCGTTTACCTCCACCTGAGAGGGGCAGACGGGGCCCTCGGTTTAACGTCTCATCCGAAAGACGGGCACCTCCGACAGTGCGGCGCTCCCTCGGTACCGGCACCGGGGAGTGTCGGCCTGGATTGTGAGGCTCTGGAGTGGGGTCTCGAACCCACGACCTTCTGACTCCGAGGACGAGAGAGAGAAAGAGAGCCGCCCACTGATCTGTCCAAAGCACCTATTCTCATCCAAACAACATGATTGGGGACTCGACGGGATACAGAGCCAGTTAGTTGAACTTTTTTCTCTCCTGGTGGCAGGCCGCTGAACTGATCAATGATTTAATAGCGCGGATATATTTTTTTTCTCTGCTTTTATTGATCGCAGCCTGTAAATCTCGGCCTGCTGGCTGGTGGTTTCTATGGCGATGGCTTGGACCCTGTCTTTCAGAGGGAGCGGTCGATCTTACAACTCATCCCTTGCCCATGCTGCAAACACCTGACGTCAATCAATTCCTCACAAAGCCCTCTTCTGTTTGTCTCTGTCGCTCACGGCCTCTCCGGGGAGCCCAAATTTACAGCCGGGAGGAGGGTTGGCCCATCAATCTCGGGGGCTCGCGCCTCTCCAAAATTTACTAGGCCTCGCTCACCTCCCCCTGCCCCCTCGCCACTCCCTGGGCTGTAAACTTCAAATTGTAACTTGCCTATTTTTGGATTTGTCCTCCCTCGCCAGCGCCAAAGGCCCTGACTCAGATTGGGGGACCATGGCTATTGGCAGCACTCAGGTGCCTAGGCCGAAGCCTAGGCCCTTCCCCCCGCCCCGTCCTCTCCGGAGCTGTGCGGGGGGGAAGGGGATTGCCACATGGGGTCCTCAGGCCGACTTGCACCCTGAGGGTTAATCAGGACGCTGGGACGTCCTGCTGAAAAGTGAGGGGGAGTTTCGAAGAGGCAGGCCTTAGCGGGCGTCAAAATGGCCTCCTTCTCACCAGGATGATAGCAGGGCTAGAAGAGTTAAATTACAGGTTGCACAGAGTAGACTTGTATTCCCTGGAGTTTAGAAGATTAAGGGGTGATCTAATCGAGGTGTTTAAGATGATTAAAGGATTTGATAGGGTCGAGAGAGAGAAACTATTTCCTCTGGTGGGGAGAGTCCAGAACAAGGGGGCAGAACCTTAAAATTAGAGCCAGGCCGTTCAGGGGTGATGTCAGGAAGCACTTCCTCACACAAAGGGGAGTGGGAATCTGGAACTCTCTCCCCCCCAAAAAGCTGTTGAGGCCGGGGGTCAATTGGAAATTTCAAAACTGAGATTGGTAGATTTTTGTTGGGTATTAAGGGTGACGGAACCAAGGCGGGTCGATGGGGTTAAGATACAGATCAGACACAATCTAATTGAATGGCGGAACAGGCTCGAGGGGCTGAATGGCCTCCTGTACGTTCGGCCTCCCTGAGCGCTTTGCATGGAACCCTGGCTTTGGCCTATTTTCTGGGGCGCCCTCCCCCACTCCGTTACCGTCTACAGTTAGAAGTTAGACGCGGGGGTCAAATGGGCAGCCCCCTGTGCCCATCGTTCAATCAACGCCAACAGTGGGTAACATGGCGGAACTGGCTCCTGGAAAATTGAGGAGGGTTGAGGCCTAGGTATTGCCACTCCCACACAACACCCCCACAATCCTACTTTCCTGTCGGGGTCGCTAGGTGTTGATCAGGAGCAGGGATCTTTAACCTCTTTTCTCGATTCCCTGCCCTCGAGAGGACAGGTACACGACTTGTGTCCCCTCCCCCTCCCCAGGTCACGACCTATGACCAACAGGAGGAGTCAAAAGGCCTGACCTCTCCTCTGACCTTTCCCTCCCTCGTTGGTCGTGGGTTCGAGCCCCCGCTCCAGAGACCTGAGCCCAGAATCCAGGCCGACACTCCCACTGCAGTACTGAGGGAGCGCCGCACTGTCGGAGGTGCCCGTCTTTCGGATGAGACGTTAAACCGAGGGCCCCGTCTGCCCCTCTCGGGCGGATGTAAAAGATCCCACGGCCGCTATTGGAAGAAGAGCAGGAGGGAGTTCTCCCCGGAGTCCTGGGGCCGATATTTATCCCTCAACCAACATCACCAAAAAAACAAATGATCTGGACATTATCACATTGCTGTTTGTGGGATCTTGCTGTGCACAAATGGCTGGGGTACTGAATGGAGTTGGAAAGTTGGGAATACTGACCAAGCGTTTCCCATTGGGATAGTACCTGAGGATTGGACATTCCCTGATGCCCCTCATGAACCACCAGTCTGCCAAGGCATGTTGGGCCTTGAGCATGTTTGGGGCCTAGACAGAGCCGTAACCAAGCACGAGTTGGCGTTACGGTCGCCAACTCTGGTTGGACATATTCCTGGAGGTTTCAACACATGACCTCCCGCTTCCAACGGCCCAGTCAAATATTTCTATCTCCAATATTTTTATGACAACAAACAACCTGCATTTATATAGCGCCTTTAACGTAGTAAAACGTCCCAAGGCGCTTCACAGGAGCGATTATCAAACAAAATTTGACACCGAGCCGTACACGGAGATATTAGGACAGGTGACCAAAAGCTTGGTCAAAGAGGGAGGTTTTAAGGAGCGTCTTAAAGGAGGAGAGAGAGGCGGAGAGGTTTAGGGAGGGAATTCCAGAGCTTAGGGCCCAGGCAGCTGAAGGCACGGCCGCCAATGGTGGAGCGATGGAAATCGGGGATGCGCAATTGGAGGAGCACAGAGATCTCGGAGGGTTGTAGGGGCTGGAGGAGGTTACAGAGATAGGGAGGGGGCCGTGGAGGGATTTGAACATGAGGACGAGAATTTTAAAATCGAGGCGTTCCCGGACCGGGAGCCGATGTAGGTCAGCGAGCTCAGGGGTGATGGGTAAACAGGACTCGGTGCGAGTTAGGATACGGAGGCAGCAGAGTTTTGGATGAGCTCAAGTTTATGGAGGGTGGAAGATGGGAGGCTGGGCAGGAGAGCTTTGGAATGGTCAAGACTGGAGGTCACAAAGGCACGGATGAGGGTTTCAGCAGCAGATGAGCTGAGGCAGGGGGCGGAGACGGGCGATGTTACGGAGGTGGAAGTAGGCGGTCTTTGTGATGGAGTGGATATGGGGTCAGAGGCTCATCTCAGGGTCAGATAGGAGTCCAAGGTTGTCCTCAGAGAGTGGCCAGAGAGAGGGATGGAGTCGATGGCTAGGGACCAGAGTTATATCTAATTATTTATTATAATTATTACCCCAGTCTGAACCACACTGAGGTGGCGCAATAATTAGTTATTCTAACTAATAAACAAAAGTGTTCAGAGAAAAAACACGCACAATTTTATTTTAATGACCCTACGATTAACCTTTCAATCCATGAGAATCCAGGGCAACCCTGGGGGGTTTAGCAACGCTAGTTGGCATCTTAATCGGCAGATGGGAGAAACGGGAGCAAATTAAGGGCATTTCCTCTTTAAGACTGAATGTTCTCATCTCCGATCGGTTATATTATGAGACAGTTGCCAGTGTGCGTTCCAAAATGGCTGACCGAGAGGGTCTGTACTCCATTGGGGTACTTTAAAATATGATTTGTGGCGATGTGACATTTTATAGCAAGATGTCTTCCACATGCCAGGACTTGGCTGTAAAAAGCTGTATCCCCCTGAGGAGGCCTATAAAAACTGGAAAGGTACAGTTCCTGCGCTAGCAACGGTTACTAGGAAAATGGCCCGGAGGCCTGAGGCCTGCAGTGGAAGGAAATATTTCGGGCTGCCCTCTGACCTTTCCTGGCTAGCAGTTGGCCCATTTTGGACCACTTTCCTGCTGCGTGAACGTACTCAGACGACTCTGTATTGATTTGTATAAAATATATATATTGGGAGATTGTGCCTGATGGGGTTGAATATGCTTAGAAACAGAACAAATGCGTTTGGTGAAACGAAAAGAAGGAAAAAGACAGCAAGACTTGCATTTCTCCAGCACCTTTCACGATCTCAGGACGTCCCAAAGCGCTTTACAGCCAATGAAGTATTTTTTTTGAAGTGTAGTCATTGTTGTAATGTAGGAGACGCAGCAGCCAATTTGCGCACAGCAAGATCCCACAAACAGCAATGTGATAAATGACCAGGTAATCTGTATTTTAGTGATGTTGGTTGAGGGATAAATATCGGCCCCAGGAAGAACTTCCCAGCCCTTCTTTGAAATAGTGGCCGTGGGATCTTTCAGAGGACAGACAGGACCTTGGTTTAATGTATCCTCTGAAAGACGGCACTTCCGACAGTGCAGCACTCCCTCAGTACTGCACTGGGAGTGTCGGCCTAGATTTTGTGCTCAAGTCTCTGAAGTGGGGCTCGAACCCACGACCTTCTGACTCAGAGGTGGGAGACAGAGTGGGGGAGCGGGTGGGACCTTCTGACTGACGCCAGGCAGTGTACTGGTAATGCCTGGGAGTCTCCCGGCAGGGACAACCAGACCCCAACTGAACTGCTATCCGGCAGAAAAGTACTTCTGCATTCCGATTTGTGCCTGAAAAGGGGTGAGAGAGAGGGGGGAGTGGGTGAGAGAGAGAGAGAGAGGGGGGGGAGTGGGTGAGAGAGAGAGAGGGGGAGCGGGTGAGAGAGAGAGAGAGGGGGGAGCGGGTGAGAGAGAGAGAGGGGGGGAGCGGGTGTGTGAGAGAGAGAGAGAGAGAGGGAGCGGGTGAGAGAGAGAGAGAGAGGGGGAGCGGGTGAGAGAGAGAGAGGGAGAGGGAGCGGGTGAGAGAGAGAGAGAGGGGGAGCGGGTGAGAGAGAGAGGGGGGAGCGGGTGTGAGAGAGAGAGAGAGAGGGAGCGGGTGAGAGAGAGAGAGAGAGAGGGAGCGGGGGTGAGAGAGAGAGAGAGGGGGAGCGGTGTGAGAGAGAGAGAGAGAGGGGGAGCGGGTGAGAGAGAGAGAGAGAGAGAGGGAGGGAGCGGGTGAGAGAGAGAGAGAGGGAGGGAGCGGGTGAGAGAGAGAGAGAGGGGGAGCGGGTGAGAGAGAGAGAGAGTGGGAGCGGGTGAGAGAGAGAGAGAGGGAGCGGGGGTGAGAGAGAGAGAGAGGGGGAGCGGGGGTGAGAGAGAGAGAGAGGGGGAGCGGGTGAGAGAGAGAGAGAGGGGGAGCGGGGGTGAGAGAGAGAGAGAGGGGGAGCGGGTGAGAGAGAGAGAGAGAGAGAGGGGGAGCGGGTGAGAGAGAGAGAGAGAGAGGGAGCGGGTGAGAGAGAGAGAGAGGGAGCGGGGGTGAGAGAGAGAGAGAGGGGGAGCGGGTGAGAGAGAGAGAGAGAGAGGGGGAGCGGGTGAGAGAGAGAGAGAGGGAGGGAGCGGGTGAGAGAGAGAGAGAGGGGGAGCGGGTGAGAGAGAGAGAGAGGGGGGAGCGGGTGAGAGAGAGAGAGAGTGGGAGCGGGTGAGAGAGAGAGAGAGGGGAGCTGGTGTGAGAGAGAGAGAGAGAGGGAGCGGGTGAGAGAGAGAGAGAGAAAGAGGGAGCGGGGGTGAGAGAGAGAGAGAGGGGGAGCGGGTGAGAGAGAGAGAGAGAGAGAGAGAGGGGGAGCGGGTGAGAGAGAGAGAGAGAGAGGGAGGGAGCGGGTGAAAGAGAGAGAGAGGGGGAGCGGGTGAGAGAGAGAGAGAGGGGGAGCAGGTGAGAGAGAGAGAGAGAGAGGGGGAGCGGGTGAGAGAGAGAGAGAGAGAGGGGAGCGGGTGAGAGAAAGAGAGAGAGAGGGGGAGCGGGTGAGAGAGAGAGAGAGAGAGGGGCGCGGGTGAGAGAAAGAGAGAGAGAGGGGGAGCGGGTGAGAGAGAGAGGGAGGGAGCGGATGAGAGAGAGGGGGGGGGCGGGGTGAGAGAGAGGGAGAGGGGGAGCGGGTGAGAGAGAGAGAGAGGGGGAGCGGGTGAGAGAGAGAGGGAGGGAGCAGATGAGAGAGAGAGAGAGAGAGGGGAGCGGGTGAGAGAAAGAGAGAGAGAGGGGGAGCGGGTGAGAGAGAGAGAGAGGGGGAGCGGGTGAGAGAAAGAGAGAGAGAGAGAGGGGGAGCAGGTGAGAGAGAGAGAGAGGCGGAGCGGGTAAGAGAGAGAGAGGGAGCGGGTGAGAGAGAGAGAGAGAGGGGGAGCGGGTGAGAGAGAGAGAGAGGGGGGGAGCCGGTAAGAGAGAGAGAGGGGGGAGCTGGTGAGAGAGGGGGGGAGAGAAAGGGGGGAGCGGGTGAGAAGGGCGGAGAGAGAGGGGGGGAGCGGGTGAGAAGGGGGAGAGAGAGGGGGAGTGGGAGAGAGAGAGAGAGAGAGGGGGAGCGGGTGAGAGAGAGAGAGAGAGAGGGAGCGGGTGCGAGAGGGGGAGAGAGAGAGAGGGGAGCGGGTGAGAAGGGCGGAGAGAGGGGGGGGAGCGGGTGAGAAGGGGGAGAGAGAGAGAGGGGGGGAGCGGGTGAGAGAGAGAGGGAGGGAGCGGATGAGAGAGAGGGGGGGGCGGGTGAGAGAGAGAGAGAGAGAGGGGGAGCGGGTGAGAGAGAGAGAGAGGGGGAGCGGGTGAGAGAGAGAGGGAGGGAGCGGATGAGAGAGAGGCGGGAGCGGGTGAGAGAGAGAGAGAGAGGGGGAGTGGGTGTGAGAGAGAGAGAGGGGGAGCGGGTGTGAGAGAGAGAGAGAGGGAGCGGGTGAGAGAGAGAGGGAGAGGGGGAGCGGGTGTGAGAGAGAGAGAGAGGGAGCGGGTGAGAGAGAGAGGGAGAGGGGGAGCGGGTGAGAGAGAGAGAGAGAGAGGGGGAGCGGGTGAGAGAGAGAGAGGGGGAGCGGGTGAGAGAGAGAGGGAGAGGGGGAGCGGGTGAGAGAGAGAGAGAGAGAGGGGGAGCGGGTGAGAGAGAGAGAGGGGGAGCGGGTGAGAGAGAGAGAGGGAGCGGGTGAGAGAGAGAGAGAGAGAGGGGGAGTGGGTGAGAAAGAGAGAGAGAGAGAGGGGGAGCGGGTGAGAGAGAGAGAGAGGGGGAGCGGGTGAGAGAGAGAGAGAGGGGGAGCGGGTGAGAGAGAGAGAGGGGGAGCGGGTGAGAGAGAGAGAGAGAGAGAGGGGGGGAGCGGGTGAGAGAGAGAGAGAGAGGGGGAGCGGGTGAGAGAGAGAGAGAGGGGGAGTGGGTGAGAGAGAGAGAGAGAGGGGGAGTGGGTGAGAGAGAGAGAGAGAGGGGGAGCGGGTGAGAGAGAGAGAGAGAGGGGGAGCGGGTGAGAGAGAGAGAGGGGGAGCGGGTGAGAGAGAGAGAGAGCGAGGGGGAGCGGGTGAGAGAGAGAGAGAGGGGGAGCGGGTGAGAGAGAGAGAGGGGGAGCGGGTGAGAGAGAGAGAGAGGGGGAGCGGGTGAGAGAGAGAGGGGGAGCGGGTGAGAGAGAGAGAGGGGGAGCGGGTGAGAGAGAGAGAGGGAGCGGGTGAGAGAGAGAGAGAGAGAGGGGGAGCGGGTGAGAGAGAGAGGGGGAGTGGGTGAGAGAGAGAGAGAGAGAGGGAGCGGGTGTGAGAGAGAGAGAGAGAGGGGGAGCGGGTGAGAGAGAGAGAGGGGGAGCGGGTGAGAGAGAGAGAGAGAGGGGGAGCGGGTGAGAGAGAGAGAGAGGGAGCGGGTGAGAGAGAGAGAGAGAGAGAGAGGGGGAGCGGGTGAGAGAGAGAGAGAGAGGGGGAGCGGGTGAGAGAGAGAGAGAGGGAGAGGGGGAGCGGGTGAGAGAGAGAGAGAGAGAGGGAGCGGGTGAGAGAGAGGGAGAGGGGGAGCGGGTGAGAGAGAGAGAGGGGGAGCGGGTGAGAGAGAGAGAGAGAGAGAGAGAGGGAGCGGGTGAGAGAGAGAGAGAGAGAGAGAGAGGGGGAGCGGGTGAGAGAGAGAGAGAGCCCAGTCACAGAACATTTGATTATGTCACTCACTTGGGTGCGGGCATCAGATGGGAGCTTGCTCGGCTAATAGTGACAGTGCAATGAATAAAGCCAGCTGGATATCCCACTGGTCAGTGACCTCTCCACACACCGAAGGTCATTGCCCTTTTACTCGGCACAAGGCGGCAATAAAACGTCTCTGCTGTTGGCCTCTCCTTAATGGCTTTAGTGAGGCAGAATTTCATCCGTGTCATCGTCCCCACTCTTAATATAAAGACACTCTCTGTTCATTACAGCACGGGTTAGATACAGAGTAAAGCTCCCTCTACACCGTCCCATCAAACACTCCCAGGGCAGGTACAGGGTTCGATACAGAGTAAAGCTCCCTCTACACTGTCCCATCAAACACTCCCAGGGCAGGTACAGGGTTAGATACAGAGTAAAGCTCCCTCTACACTGTCCCATCAAACACTCCCAGGGCAGGTACAGGGTTAGATACAGAGTAAAGCTCCCTCTACACTGTCCCATCAAACACTCCCAGGGCAGGTACAGGGTTAGATACAGAGTAAAGCTCCCTCTACACTGTCCCATCAAACACTCCCAGGGCAGGTACAGGGTTAGATACAGAGTAAAGCTCCCTCTACACTGTGATTGTTGTTTGAGGGATAAATATTGGCCCAGGACACCTCCCCTGCTCTTCTTCCAATAGTGGCCGTGGGATCTTTCACGATCACCTGAGAGGGGCAGACGAGGCCTCGGTTTAACGTCTCATCCGAAAGACGGCACCTCCGACAGTGCAGCGCTCCCTCAGTACTGGCGCTGGGAGTGTTGGCCTACATTTTGTGCTCAAGTCTCTGGAGTGGGGGACTCGAACTCGGAGGCGAGAGAGAGAGAGAGAGAGCGAGAGAGAGGGAGCCACCCACTGAGCCACGGCTGACGCGCTATTCCCAGTCTGCGAGGAAATGGCTCGGTGAGTGAACACGACAATTAATCGAGACTTGGGGGCTCGTGTCTGACAGCCAGTGGCACCCGAGGGGTTAATCCAATTATCAGACTGACACAGATTCCAGGAGATCGCCTCAACGGAGAGCTGCTGGGAACGGGGAATTTGGGAAGAGCAGCCTTATCGGCCTGCGTTAATTATCTGACTAATCAATTCCGCGGCCCTCTCAGCAGGGCCCTGCTCTGCGGTTGCTTGACGACCGCTGCTTCCAGGCCAAGGTTTTGTCCGAGGGGCAGGCGGGGGAAGGGTCAGAGGTCAACGGAGTCACTGAACAGGCTATTTTTTTTTCCATGTTTCTCTAACCCTGCAATCTGGCACACATTCGGATCCGGCAGGGCTGACTTGTCAAACGGTTTCTGTCAATCTATACATCACCCCATCGGAAGCAACAGAACATGGGCCCTGTTCTCTGGAGCAGAGAGAAGACCAAGGGGAGACCTGATCGAGGTCTTCAGAATTAGGAAGGGCTTTCAATAGAGTAGATGGTATGTTGGCCTTCATTGCAAGAGGATTTGAGTACAGGAGCAAGGATGTCTTACTGCAGTTATACAGGGTCTTAGTGAGACCACATCTGGAGTATTATGTGCAGTTTTGGGTCTCCTTACCTAAGAAAGGATATACTTGCCATAGAGGGAGTGCAGCAAAGGTTCACCAGACTGATTCCTGGGATGGCAGGGCTGTCGTATGAGGAGAGATTGGGTCGACTCGGCCTGTATTATTCACTCGAGTTTAGAAGAATGAGAGGGCATCTCACTGAAACGTATAAAATTCTGACAGACTGGATGCAGGGAGGATGTTTCCCCTGGCTGGGGG
Source organism: Heptranchias perlo (assembly GCF_035084215.1). Lineage (NCBI taxonomy): Eukaryota > Metazoa > Chordata > Chondrichthyes > Hexanchiformes > Hexanchidae > Heptranchias > Heptranchias perlo. The sequence continues at coordinate 5,595,448 of NC_090368.1, read as the reverse complement.
GTCCAGAAAGAGGGGTCACAGTCTCAGGATACAGGGGTAGGACAATTTAGGACTGAGATGAGGAGAAATTTCTTCACTCAGAGGGTGGTGAACCTGTGGAATTCTCTACCACAGAAGGCAGTGGAGGCCAAGTCATTAAATACATTCAAGAAGGAGCTGGATAGATTTCTAGACACAAAAGGCATCAAGGGGTATGGGGAGAGAGCGGGAATATGGTATTGAGATAGAGGATCAGCCATGATCATACTGAATGGCGGAGCAGGCTCGAAGGGACGAATAGCTCCTATTTTCTATGTTTCTGTGTGGCAAAACAGTTTCCACTTATGCGTGAGTCCAGAATAAGGAGGAGGGGGCATGAAAATATGATCGTCACAAACAGATCAATTAAAGAATTTAGGAGGAATTTCTTTTACACAGAAAGAAGTGCGGTCACTGTTGTAATGTAGGAAACGCAGCAGCCAATTTGCGCACAGCAAGATCCCACAAACAGCCATGTGATCATGACCAGATCATCTGTTTTTTAGTGATGTTGATTAAGGAATGAATATCGGCCCCCAGGACACCGGGGAGAACTCCCCCCTGCTCTTCTTCCAATAGTGGCCGTGGGATCTTTTACGTCCACCCGAGAGGGGCAGACGGGGGCCCTCGGTTTAACGTCTCATCCAAAAGACAGTGCAGCACTCCCTCAATAGTGGGAATGTCTGCCTGGATTACGTGTTCAAGTCCTTGGAATGGGGCTTAGGAACAGGAGGAGGCCATTCAGCCCCTCGAGCCTGATCCACCATTCAATTAGATCCTGGCTGATCTGTATCTCAACTCCATTTACCCCCCTTACCATATAAAATCCATCCCTCGCAGTCTTGAAAATTTGAATCAACTCAGCGTCCCCACTCTTTTGGGGGAGAGAGTTCCACATCTCTGGCACCCTTTGCATGAAAAAGTGCTCCCTATCCGCTTTCGGATTGAAATTTGCTACTCAAATAGGAAAAGCGGGAATTTCGGAAACACAACGAAAGGCCTGTCCTGTAAAAACAAGAAAATAAATTTTCCCCAATTATCCGAAGCACCTCCAGCTCAGCGGGCAGCACTCTCTCTCTCTCGCCTCTGAGTCAGAAGGTCGTGGGCTCGAGCCCCCACTCCAAAGACTTGAGCACAAAACCCAGGCCGACATTCCCTAGTGCAGCACTGAGGGAGTGCTGCATTGTCGGAGATGCCGTCTTTCAAATGAGACGTTAAACCGAGGCCCCGTCTGCCCCTCTCAGGTGGACGTAAAAGATCCCACGGCCACTATTGGAAGAAGAGCAGGGGGGAGTTCTCCCCGGTGTCCTGGGGCCGATATTTATCCCTCAACCAACATCACTAAAAAAACAGATGATCTGGTCATTATCACATTGCTGTTTGTGAGATTTTGATCCCGAACTCACTCCCAGGTATCTGTTATTCTAATTATAAACCCCCCGAACCCCTCGATTAAATTCCAGCCTGTAACTCACTCCCGGGTATCTGTTATTCTAATTATAAACCCCCCGAACCCCTCGATTAAATTCCAGCCTGTAACTCACTCCTGGGTATCTGTTATTCTATATATAAACCCCCCGAACCCCTCGATTAGATTCCAGCCTGTAACTCACTCCCGGGTATCTGTTATTCTATATATAAACCCCCCGAACCCCTCGATTAGATTCCAGCCTGTAACTCACTCCCGGGTATCTGTTATTCTATATATAAACCCCCCGAACCCCTCGATTAGATTCCAGTCTGTAACTCACTCCTGGGTATCTGTTATTCTAGATATAAACCCCCCCGAACCCCTCGATTAGATTCCAGTCTGTAACTCACTCCCGGGTATCTGTTATTCTATATATAAACCCCCCCGAACCTCTCGATTAGATTCCAGCCTGTAACTCACTCCCGGGTATCTGTTATTCTATATATAAACCCCCCGAACCCCTCGATTAGATTCCAGTCTGTAACTCACTCCCGGGTATCTGTTATTCTATATATAAACCCCCCGAACCCCGCCATTAGATTCCAGTTTGTAATTCTTGCCATTCTCTATGTTGTGACCTATTCCCAGTTCTAACTCCAGTCCTTTTTTCTAATTCAGGATACAGTCTGAGTTTGTTGGTCATTCAGTCTCTCAAACTAACAGATGGCCACCGGGCCCTGCTCATTACCGGCCAGATAGCCGTGCGGTTGATAGTGAGGAGGAAAGCTGTAGACTGCAGGAAGATATCAATGGACTGGTCTGGTGGGCAGAAAAGTGGCAAATGGAATTCAATCTGGAGAAGTGTGAGGGAATGCATTTGGCGAGGGCAAACAAGGCAAGGGAATACACAATAAATGGGATGATACCGAGAGGTGGAGAGGAAGTGAGGGACCTTGGAGTGCATGACCACAGATCCCTGAAGGGAGCAGGACAGGTAGATAAGGTGGTTAAGAAGGCATATGGAATACTTTCCTTTATTAGCCGAGGCATAGAATATAAGAGCAGGGAGGTTATGCTGGAACTGTATAAAACACTAGTTAGGCCACAGCTTGAGTACTGTGTACAGTTCTGGTCACCACATTACAGGAAAGATGTGATTGCACTAGAGAGGGTACAGAGGAGATTTACGAGGATGTTGCCAGGACTGGAGAATTTTAGCTATGAGGAAAGATTGGATAGACTGGGGTTGTTCTCTTTGGAACAAAGGAGGCTGAGGGGAGATTTAATTGAGGTGTATAAAATTATGAGGGGCCTCGATAGAGTGGATAGGGAGGGTCTATTTCCCTTAGCAGAGGGGTCAGTGACCAGGGGGCATAGATTTAAAGTAATTGGTAGAAGGATTAGAGGGGAGCTGAGGAGAAATGTTTTCACCCAGAGGGCGGTGGGGGTCTGGAACTCACTGCCCGAGAGGGTGGGAGAGGCAGAAACCCTCAACTCATTTAAAAAGTACCTGGATGTGCACTACGTAACCCACAGGGCTACGGACCAAGAGCTGGAAAATGGGATTAGACTGGATTCGTCTTTTTCGGCTGGTACGGACACGATGGGCCGAATGGCCTCCTCCTGTAATTTTCTACGATGCTAAGTACCTTTGAAGCGTAGTCACTGTTGTAATTTGGGAAACGCAGCGGCAAAATTTTCGCACAGCAAGATCCCACAAACAGCAACGTGATAATGGCCAGACGACCTGTTCTTTTCGTAGGTTGGTTGAGGGATAAATATTGGCCTCGGGGCACCGGGGAGAACTCCCCCTGCTCTTCTTCGAAATAGTGGCCGTGGGATCTTTTACGTAGGACTTAGGATCACCTCTTCCTCCCATTCTGTTTCTCATACCATCACCTCTAATGCGCTGATTCCCCTTGGTTTGAAAATGGAGACTAGGCCCGAGCGAGGCCTACTGTCTCCTCCATTAGTTCCGAGCCTCACTGCTCTCTCCGTCTTACGGTTTTAACCACAAACAATGTTAGGAAGCTGCTGGGCCTGCCTCCTGAGTTCTGCAGGCTGTATGTGTGGGGCCGATTGGATGCACTGCCGACAGAAATTCTTCCCCTTGAACTCGTGTTTTGCCTTTTTTTTTCTCTGGTCTCTCGTCCTCTTCGGGGAAAAGAAAAATCAATCGAGACGTAAATAAAACCAGAGGGGAACAGCTGCTGCTCGTCAGCAGAGTCCAGCTGCCGGAGAGGAAGGCCGAGGGGGGCTCTACTTCAATTCCAGGTCTCCCCCATCTCTTCTGAAGGCACTGAGTGTTGTAGAGTGCCACGCGCCCTCTTGTATCTCCCCTCAAGGGCCCAATCTTCAGGCGTGAGCCTAAATGGTGAAAATCACTGGATGTTCAACTATGGAAGCCATCGCAGCTGAGCCTGACCCCCGTGCTTTCCAGCAACTTGCATTTAATGTGGTAAAACATCCCAAGGCGCTTCACAGGAACGTAATCAGAGACCATTCGACACTGAGCCACTTAAGGAGATTATTAGGGCAGAAAGAGGCTATTCGGCCCATCTGGTCTATCCTGGTGTTTATGCTCCACACGAGCCTCCTCCCTCCCCACTTCATCTCACCCTATCACCATATCCTTCTTTCTCCCTCATGTGTTTATCCAGCTTCCCCTTAAATCCATCTCTGTTATTCCCCTCAACCACTCCATGTGGGAGTGAGTTCCACATTCTCACCACTCTCTGGGTAAAGAAGTTTCTCCTGAATTCCCGATTGGATTTATTAGCGACTCTCTTATATTTATGGCCCCCTAGTTCTGGTCTCCCCCCACAAGGGGAAACATCTTCTCTACGTCTACCCTATCGAACCCCTTCATAAATTTAAATTCCTCGATCAGCTCACGTCTCAGCCTTCTCTTTTCTAATGAAGGGAAATGCCAATCAACTTGTGCACAGCAAGATCCCAGAAACTGCAGTGAAATAATGAGCAGATAGTCAGCATTTTTTTTTTATTTAAAGCGATGTTGGCCGAGGGACAAACTTTAGTGGATCAGTTGGGTTTTCACGACAATCTGACACTTTTATTTCCAGATTTGTTTTTTTTCCAAATTTTTGGATTGTCCATGGTGGGATTTGAACTCAGGTTCTCTGGGTTATTGGTCTAGTGACAGAACCACTACACTAACCCTACCTGCTTTCGTTCGGTGCACCGGGTGTGTAGAGGGGCCAGCGGGCAGTATAGTACGGGGTTTGGGTCTCGAGTGATGTGGAATCAGAATGAGACAGCACAGAAGGAGGCCATTCGGCCCATCGTGCCTGTGCCGGCTCTTTGAAAGGGCTGCCCGATTAGTCCCACTCCCCCCTGCTCTTCCCCCCCCGTAGCCCTGCAAATTTTTCCCCTTCAAGTATTTATCCAATTCCCTTTTGAAAGTTATCGAATCTGCTTCCACCGCCCTTTCAGGCAGCGCATTCCAGATCAGAACAACTCGCTGCGTAAAAATTTTTTTCCTCATGTCGCTCCTGGTTCTTTTGCCGATCACCTTAAATCTGTGTCCTCTAGTTCCCGACCCTCCTGTCACTGGAAACAGTTTCTCCTTATTTACTCTATCAAAACCCTTCATGATTTTGAACACCTCGATTAAATCTCCCCATAACCTTCTCTGCTCTAAGGAGAACAATCCCAGTCTCTCCACATAACTGAAGTCCCTCATCCCTGGTACGCTCTGCACAATTTTGCCTGATGAAGAGGCCTCAAAAGGGGCCGTAAGGAGCTGGAAAGCCCCCCACCCAACCCCGACCCTTGCGGGCAACAAGATCAGCAAGAGGTGGAGCAGCAGCAACCTCAAGAGGACGAGGAGGACACTCCATTTTCAGCTGCGAGAGACCTTCGTCCTCCTCGTCATGGGGTCGCCAACCCTCCAGGACTGGCCCTGGAGTCTCCAGGAATTGATGATTAATCTCCAGGACACAGCTGGGAGTAAAATCATAAGGGGCGTTAAAATAAAATTGTGGGGTTTATTTTCATTTTCTTTGAATGCTTTCATTTATTAGTTATAATAATATTGGCGATGAGGGAATAATGGCTGTTTCACTAACAGTCAAGATTAATCCAATTGGGTAACAACGGGTCTGATAGATTTTTGTTGGGTGAGGGTATTAAGCGTTACGGAGCGTGTAGATGGAGTTAAGATACAGATCAGCCGTGATCTAATTGAATGGCGGAACTGGCTAGAGGGGCTGAATGGCCTCCTCCTGTTCCTATGTTTTCCAATTGGCCGTGGGAAGGTAGTGCAGCTGAGGGATGGACCAATGGTGGGAGGTTTAGGGGCGGGGTGGTTCGGGGCGGGAGATCATGTGATGAAACCTCCAGGAATAAACCCCAACCAGAATTGGTGACCCTACCCTTGTCCAGGAGGCCTGCCCTTAACTTCCGATCTTGCCACTGGGTTAATAGTCCTGTCTACATCTCCCTCCCAGTCATCTACAGTCCTTGTCTGTGCCCATCACCTCATACATCTCTCACTCAATTAACCTGACGAAAGCCACTTTTGAAATCTTTGCACAGGCACGATGACCTTAATGCAACCATGATAGAAATGACAAGCTAGCTTGGGTGTGTGTCCAGTGCCTTTTGTGTCCCCTAGGCTGTGCAGTAAGTGCTCTGAGACCTAGCCTGGTGCGTCTCCTAGGTGCTTGCTCAGAGGCAAGAAAGAAAATAAAATATTAACACATTAAAACATTAATACTGACACACTGTTCCAGTACAGCTACAACACTGGCATCTACCCGACAATGTGGAAAATTGCCCAGGTACGTCCTGTCCACAAAAAGCAGGACAAATCCAATCCGGCCAATTACCGCCCCATCAGTCTACTCTCAATCATCAGCAAAGTGATAGAAGGTGTCGTCGACAGTGCTATCAAGTGGCACTTACTCACCAATAACCTGCTCACCGATGCTCAGTTTGGGTTCCGCCAGGACCACTCGGCTCCAGACCTCATTACAGCGTTGGTCCAAACATGGACAAAAGAGCTGAATTCCAGAGGTGAGGTGAGAGTGACTGCCCTTGACATCAAGGCAGCATTTGACCCAGTGTGGCACCAAGGAGCCCTAGTAAAATTGAAGTCAATGGGAATCAGGGGGAAAACTCTCCAGTGGCTGGAGTCATACCTAGCACAAAGGAAGATGGTAGTGGTTGTTGGAGGCCAATCATCTCAGCCCCAGGGCATTGCTGCAGGAGTTCCTCAGGGCAGCGTCCTAGGCCCAACCATCTTCAGCTGCTTCATCAATGACCTTCCCTCCATCATAAGGTCAAAAATGGGGATGTTCGCTGATGATTGCACAGTGTTCAGTTCCATTCGCAACCCCTCAAATAATGAAGCAGTCCGAGCCCGCATGCAGCAAGACCTGGACAACATCCAGGCTTGGGCTCATAAGTGGCAAGTAACATTCGCGCCAGATAAGTGCCAGGCAATGACCATCTCCAACAAGAGAGCGTCTAACCACCTCCCCTTGACATTCAACGGCATTACCATCGCCGAATCCCCCACCATCAACATCCTGGGGGTCACCATTGACCAGAAACTTAACTGGACCAGCCATATAAATACTGTGGCTACGAGAGCAGGTCAGAGGCTGGGTATTCTGCGGCGAGTGACTCACCTCCTGACTCCCCAAAGCCTTTCCACCATCTACAAGACATAAGTCAGGAGTGTGATGGAATACTCTCCACTTGCCTGGATGAGTGCAGCTCCAACAACACTCAAGAAGCTCAACACCATCCAAGATAAAGCAGCCCGCTTGATTGGCACCCCATCCACCACCCTAAACATTCACTCCCTTCACCACCGGCGCACTGTGGCTGCAGTGTGTACCATTCACAGGATGCACTGCAGCAACTCGCCAAGGCTTCTTCGACAGCACCTCCCAAACCCGCGACCTCTACCACCTAGAAGGACAAGAGCAGCAGGCACATGGGAACAACACCACCTGCACGTTCCCCTCCAAGTCACACACCATCCCGACTTTGAAATATATCGCCGTTCTTTCATCGTCGCTGGGTCAAAATCCTGGAACTCCCTTCCTAACAGCACTGTGGGAGAACCGTCACCACACGGACTGCAGCGGTTCAAGAAGGCGGCTCACCACCACCTTCTCAAGGGGCAATTAGGGGATGGGCAATAAATGCCGGCCTCGCCACATCCCGAGAACGAATAAAAAAAAACTCCTGGGGGCCCCTGTAAATACTGACACACTCCCGGGGACCCCCTGCAAATACTGACACACTCCCGGGTACCCCCTTTAAATACTTACATACTCCCGGAGACCCCCTGCAAATACTGACACACTCCTGGGGACCCCTTATAAATACTGACACACTCCCGGGGACCCCCTGTAAATACTGACACACTCCCGGGTACCCCCTTTAAATACTTACATACTCCCGGAGACCCCCTGCAAATACTGACACACTCCTGGGGACCCCTTATAAATACTGACACACTCCCGGGGACCCCCTATAAATATTGACACACTCCCGGGGACCCCCTGTAAATACTGACACACTCCTGGGGACCCCTTATAAATACTGACACACTTCCAGGGACCCCCTATAAATACTGACACACTCCTGGGGACTCCCTGTAAATACTGACACACTCCCGGGGACCCCCTGTAAATACTGACACACTCCTGGGGACTCCCTGTAAATACTGACACACTCCCGGGGACCCCCTGTGAATACTGACACACTCCCGGGGACCCCCTGTGAATACTGACACACTCCCGGGGACCCCCTGTAAATACTGACTCACTCCCGAGGACTCCCTGTAAATACTGACACACTCCCGGGGACTCCCTGTAAATACGGACACACTCCCGGAGACTCCCTGTAAATACTGACTCACTCCCGAGGACTCCCTGTAAATACTGACACACTCCCGGGGACTCCCTGTAAATACGGACACACTCCCGGGGACCCCCTGTAAATACTGACACACTCCCGGGGACTCCCTGTAAATACTGACACACTCCCGGGGACCCCCTGTAAATACTGACACACTCCCAGAGACCCCCTGTAAATACTGACTCACTCCCGGGGACTCCCTGTAAATACTGACACACTCCCGGGGACTCCCTGTAAATACTGGCACACTCCTGGGGACCCCCTGTAAATACTGACACACTCCCAGGGACCCCCGTAAATACTGACACACTCCCGGGGACCCCCTGTGAATACTGACACACTCCCAGGGACTCCCTGTAAATACTGACACCCTCCTGGGGACCCCCTGTAAATATTGACACACTCCCGGGGACCCCCCCTGTAAATACTGACACACTCCCAGGGACCCCCTATAAATACTGACACACTCCCGGGGACCCCCTGTAAATACTGACACACTCCTGGGGACCCCCTATAAATACTGACACACTCCCGGGGACCCCCCTGTAAATACTGACACACTCCTGGGGACCCCCTATAAATACTGACACACTCCTGGGGACCCCCTGTAAATACTGACACACTCCCGGGGACCCCCTGTAAATATTGACATACTCCCGGGGACCCCCTGCAAATATTGACACAACCCAGAACCCAGACAGACTGAAATCAGATAACTCTCTCCCTCACTGGATTCCTTCATGGATCTCTTTAGGGTTTGGACGCTGTGGTTTGAAACCCCTATACTGTAAAATAAAAGCCCCTTATAGTATAATAGTGTCTATAGGATCTCTATAAGATAACGCAATGCCACCATTTTAATTGGGTTAATGCTCCACTGAGCTTTCACATAGTGTGAACCTTTTGGTAATCCTCAGTTATAAATACTGTGATACTTGTCCTGATTCAGCGATGTACTGGACAATATTAATCATTTCAGCAACCATCACACTGCACCGTTAATTAATTAAACTCCCCCGCTTAAGCAAAACGGCCCCACGATGCCCTTTCTCGTATGGGGGCAAGTGCAGTTAATTGTCTCTCTGGATCTTTGCCTGGCACTGTGCCAGTGGACAGCCTCTTCTTAAGTGCTGCTGCTTTTTTTTTTAAACACATCCCCAAAGGTCGTGAGTTCAAATCCCGCCAAAAAAAAAACCCACGGGTCGGCCGGCTATTCGACTGTGGGAGGCGGCGTGTTGGGGGGGGGGAAATGGAACCGCTCACACACGTGCGCTTTCCACCAAGAGACACTGGATAGTGATCGAGGAGGAGGAGGAGGAGGAGGGGGCAATCCTGCCTGATTTCTCCCTCCTCGTCTCCCTACATCACAACAGTCGCTACGCTTCAAAAAGGGGGCTATCTTATGAGGAAAGGTTGGACAAGTTGGGCCTGTACACACTGGAGTTTAGAAGAATGAGAGGTGACCTTATTGAAACATCTAAGATCCTGAGGGGACTTAGTTTTAAAAAAAAAACCCAATCGCCCTCTTTTTGGAACCCAACCTACCAGCGAAATCCTCCCCAGCCCCTCTATCTCGGCAAACTCTTCCGACTCAGGCCTCCCGCCCGCCATTTTTCAGTCCTCTGTTGACCTGATTACTGTAAATGGCTTTACGCCTCCCCCAAGACAGTGAATGGAGGATTCCCATTCGAATGGGTCGAACCGTGGAGTCATACAGCTCAGAAGGCCGTCATTCGGCCCATCGCCCTGTGCCCTCCCTCTGAAAGAGCTCTCCCCTCAGCCCCATTCCCCTACCCTTCACTCACACCCTTTTCGATTTTTCCTTTTCAAATATTTAGCCACTTCCCTTTTAAAAACGATTTTGGATTCTGCTTCTGTCTTTGGCAGTGCAGTCTGTGTCCGAACAACCCTCTGTAAAAATAACTCTTAAACTCTCCCTTTCTTTGGGTGATGATCTTAAACTTATGTTCTCTAGTTACTGACTCACACTCAAACACACTCAAAATCACACTCACTCACACTCAAACATTCACACACAGTTAAACACACTCAAATGCACACACTCAAACACAATCAAGCACACTCAAACACACACTCACAAACACACTCACAAACACACTCAAACACACTCCAACACACTCAAATTTACTCATAGTCAAAAGCACACTCAAACATACTCAAATGCACACTCCAACACACTCTCAAACACACACACACTCTCCAGCACACTCTCACACCCAGACACACTCTCACACCCAGACACACTCTCACACCCAGACACACTCTCACACCCAGACACATACACACCCAGACACACTCTCACACCCAGACACATACACACCCAGACACACTCTCACACCCAGACACATACACACCCAGACACACTCTCACACCCAGACACACTCTCACACCCAGACACACTCTCACACCCAGACACATACACACCCAGACACACTCTCACACCCAAACACACTCTCACACCTAGACACATACACACCCAGACACACTCTCACACCCAGACACATACACACCCAGACACACTCTCACACCCAGACACACTCTCACACCCAGACACACTCTCACACCCAGACACATACACACCCAGACACACTCTCACACCCAGACACATACACACCCAGACACACTCTCACACCCAGACACACTCTTACACCCAGACACATACACACCCAGACACACTCTCACACCCAGACACATACACACCCAGACACACTCTCACACCCAAACACACTCTCACACCCAGACACACTCTCACACCCAAACACACTCTCACACCTAGACACATACACAACCAGACACACTCTCACACCCAGACACATACACACCCAGACACACTCTCACACCCAAACACACTCTCACACCCAAACACACTCTCACACCCAGACACACTCTCACACCCAGACACACTCTCACACCCAGACACACTCTCACACCTAGACACATACACACCCAGACACACTCTCACACCCAGACACATACACACCCAAACACACTCTCACACCTAGACACACTCTCACACCCAGACACATACACACCCAAACACACTCTCACACCCAGACACATACACACCCAAACACACTCTCACACCCAGACACACTCTCACACCCAGACACACTCTCACACCCAGACACACTCTCACACCCAGACACATACACACCCAGACACACTCTCACACCCAGACACACTCTCACACCCAGACACACTCTCACACCCAGACACACTCCCACAAACTCGACATGGGCACACACACTCAAATATACAAACACACACAAGGACTCCTCTCTCTCTCTCACACAACACACACAGAAACCAGCGGACTCTCTCATCAATTGTTCTTTCCCCCCTAAGATCGAACTGTTCGATTAGACCCAGAGCAATCAGCATACTGATTAACTATGGAGAACAGAGCGCTCTGGGGGAGGCTGCCATGCTCCTGGACAGGGAGATATGATCCTGAGCGAGTGCAGGCAGTCTGAATACACAGATCAGGGAAACTATTTCTAAAACAGCTCCACCAGACTTTCCAGCACATTTAACATTCTCGAAAGTTTGAATTATCTTTACAAATGCTGGTTCTTCCATATCAAAAACTTAGTTGAAAAGTTAAAACCAGTTTTGCCTTTTTTCCTTTGATTTGGACTGTCACATTACTGCTAATATTCCACTCTCCACACTAAGGCTACGAAGCTGATGTCTGCTCCCTACCTGAATGTACAACTAGAAGTTTTTACGGTAAGAGTTTACAGGTGATTGGGTTTTATTTATTTATTTGTGCTGTGTCTGGTTATTGTGGCAAAAAGAGGGGGAGACTCATTTGTGCATCTCTGAGGAGAGAGAGAGAGAGAGAGAAGGGGTGAATGAGCTGGAGAGTGAAAGGGACTGAGTCAAATATCCATTATTTCTGCAGTGTGGGGAGGGAGGGGGAATAATCAGAGCAATGCAAAGGTCATAGATGCAAAAGTGGAGCGCGGAAATGTCAACTGGCTGTGTAGGAGAATTTGTTATGCAATATATTTGTTTGTATAGGTAAATAACACAGAGCTGAATTAACCCCAGCACCCTCTCACTCTCTCTCTCACTCTGTCTCTCTTTTTCTCTCTCTCGCTCTGTTTCTCTCTGTCTGATCCTCTGTTTCCCTCTCTCTCTCTGTTTCCCGCTCTCTTTCTCCCTCACTCTCTGTCTGTCTCTCTCTCTATTTCCCTCTCTCTCTCTCTGTCTCTCTCTCTTTGTTTGTTTCCCTCTCTCTTTCTCCCTCAGTCTCTGTCTCTCTCTCTTTGTTTCCCTCTCTGTCTGTCTCTCTCTTTGTTTCCCTCTCTGTCTGTCTCTTTCTCTGTTTCCCTCTCTCTATCTGTCTCTCTCTCTCTGTTTCCCTCTCTCTATCTGTCTGTCTGTCTGTCTCTCTCTCTCTCTTTCTCCCTCACTCTCTGTCTGTCTGTCTCTCTCTTTCTCCCTCACTCTCTCGCTGTGTCTCTCTCTCTCTCTTTCTCCCTCACTCTCTGTCTGTCTGTCTCTTTCTCTGTTTCCCCCTCTCTTTCTCCCTCACTCTCTCTATCTGTCTTTTTCTCTGTCTCTCTCTCTGTTTCCCTCTCTCTTTCTCCCTGTCTGTCTGTATCTCTCTGTTTCCCTCTCACTCTCTGTCTGTCAGTCTCTCTCTGTTTCCCTCTCTTTCTCCCTCACTCTCTGTCTCCCTCTCTCTCTCCCCCCCCCTCTCTCTCTCTCCCTCACTCTCTCGCTGTGTCTCTCTCTCTCTCTCTCTGTCTCCCTCTCTCTCGATCTGTTATTCATGATCATGCCTATGCATCTTTTCAATTTAACATTCAGAGAATCACAACTGTACTATCTGTCTGTCTGTCTGTCTGATAAGGGCAAAAGAGTAACTAGGGAGAGAGTAGGGCGTCTGAAGGATCAACAAGGTCATCTATGTGCGGAACCACAAGAGATGGGTGAGATCCTAAATGAATATTTCACATCGGTATTTACGGTTGAGAAAGGCATGGATGTTAGGGAACTTGGGGAAATAAATAGTGATGTCTTGAGGAGTGTACATATTACAGAGAGGGAGGTGCTGGAAGTCTTAACGCGCATCAAGGTAGATAAATCTCCGGGACCTGATGAAATGTATCCCAGGACGTTATGGGAGGTTAGGGAGGAAATTGCGGGTCCCCTAGCAGAGATATTTGAATCATCGACAGCTACAGGTGAGGTGCCTGAAGATTGGAGGGTAGCAAATGTTGTGCCTTTGTTTAAGAAGGGCGGCAGGGAAAAGCCTGGGAACTACAGACCGGTAAGCCTGACATCTGTAGTGGGTAAGTTGTTAGAGGGTATTCTGAGAGACAGGATCTACAGGCATTTGGAGAGGCGGGGACTGATTAGGAACAGTCAGCATGGTTTTGTGAGAGGAAAATCATGTCTCACGAATTTGATTGAGTTTTTTGAAGGGGTAACCAAGAAGATAGATGAGGGCTGTGCAGTAGACGTGGTCTACATGGACTTTAGCAAAGCCTTTGACAAGGTACCGCATGGTAGGTTGTTACATAAGGTTAAATCTCATGGGATCCAAGGTGAGGTAGCCAATTGGATACAACATTGGCTTGACGACAGAAGACAGAGGGTGGTTGTAGAGGGTTGTTTTTCAAACTGGATGCCTGTGTCCAGCGGTGTGCCTCAGGGATCGGTGCTGGGTCCGCTGTTATTTGTTATTTATATTAATGATTTGGATGAGAATTTAGGAGGCATGGTTAGTAAGTTTGCAGATGACACCAAGATTGGTGGCATTGTGGACAGTGAAGAAGGTTATCTAGGATTGCAACGGGATCTTGATAAATTGGGCCAGTGGGCCGATGAATGGCAGATGGAGTTTAATTTAGATAAATGTGAGGTGATGCATTTTGGAAGATCGAATCGGGCCAGGACCTACTCCGTTAATGGTAGGGCGTTGGGGAGAGTTATAGAGCAAAGAGATCTGGGAGTACAGGTTCATAGCTCCTTGAAAGTGGAGTCACAGGTGGATAGGGTGGTGAAGAAGGCATTCAGCATGCTTGGTTTCATTGGTCAGAACATTGAATACAGGAGTTGGGATGTCTTGTTGAAGTTGTACAAGACATTAGTAAGGCCACACTTGGAATACTGTGTACAGTTCTGGTCACCCTATTATAGAAAGGATATTATTAAACTAGAAAGAGTGCAGAAAAGATTTACTGGGATGCTACCGGGAGTTGATGGTTTGACTTATAGGGAGAGGTTAGACAGACTGGGACTTTTTTCCCTGGAGAGTAGGAGGTTGAGGGGTGATCTTATAGAAGTCTATAAAATAATGAGGGGCATAGATAAGGTAGATAGTCAAAATCTTTTCCCAAAGGTAGGGGAGTCTATAACGAGGGGGCATAGATTTAAGGTGAGAGGGGAGAGATACAAAAGGGTCCAGAGGGGCAATTTTTTCACTCAAAGGGTGGTGAGTGTCTGGAACGAGCTGCCAGAGGCAGTTACATGGGTAAGATGGGTATAGAGGGATATGGGCCAAGTGCAGGCAATTGGGACTAGCTTAGTGGTATAAACTGGGTGACATGGACATGTTGGGCCGAAGGGCCTGTTTCCATGTTGTAAACTTCTATGATTCTATGATTCTATCTAATACTGTGCTGTAGTGGTTATATTATTGGACTAATAATCCAGAGAACGTGAGTTCAAATCCCACCATGGACATTTTGAGAATTTGAATTTAGTTTTTTAGAAAAATCAGTAAATAAAATGTTATTCTCAGTAAAAGTGACTGTGAAGCTGTCGGATTGTCATAAAAGCCCAACTAGTTCACTAATCCCCTGTTCGGGAAGGAAACCTGCCATCCTGTTGACCAGCCATGATCTTATTGAATGGCGGAGCAGGCTCGAGGGGCCGATTGGCCTACTCCTGCTCCTATTTCTTATGTTCTTACGTCCTTACCCGATCTGGGCCTATATGTGACTCCAGTCCCACATCACACATGGTTGACTCTTAATTGCCCTCTGAAGTGGGCCTAGCGAGCCCATGAGTTGTACCAAACCTTAGGAATTGGGCAATAAATGCCGGCCTTGCCCGTGACAAGTGCCAAGGAAGAATTTTTTTTAAATATTCACACCGAGGACAGAAAGGGCCCAGAGATGAATTAGTCCCTGGTCAGTGATGGGATCTTTCCCAGTGCCAATTCCAGTCCTCATCCATTGCCATTCTCGTTCTCACTCCCAATTCCATTATTCCGACCCCACTCCAATGTCCTCATTCCCAATCCCACCCTTGCTGCTGCAACATTCCCACCCATTGCCATTCCGCACCCGACTGCCATGTTATTCTCAAACCCATTCTCACTCTATCATTATTCCCTGTATTGTTCCCACTCAATTGGTGTTACTCCTCTGACACTATTCCCACTCCCAATCCCATTCCATTGCTATACCCCTCTCGTTCCCACTCTAGGGTTACTTCTACTCCTATTCCCACGACACTGCTATTCCCGATCCCATTCCCAGTTCATTGCTGTTCCCACTCTGATTCCGACTCCATTGTCACTCCCAATCCCCCCCAACAACACTGTGGGAGCCCCTTCACCACATGGGACGACAGCGGTTCAAGATGGCGGCCTTCTCAAGGGGCAACTAGGGGATGGGCAATAAATGCCGACCTCGCCCACATCCCGAGCATTAATTTTTTATAAAGAATTCTCCAGCCTAATTGGGGAGTGGAGCAGCAGAAAACTCCTGGCCAAACTCTCCGAATCAGCAAAAAACAAATCTACCAACTCACCAGAGTTCGTTGGAGCCTAGAATCTGTGGCTCAGCAGGTAGCACTCTCGCTTCTGAGCCCAAAGGTCGGGGGTTCGTAGTCCGGCTCTGGGGATTTGAGCCCATCATCCAGGTTGACGCTCCCGGTGACAGTACCGAGGGAGCGCTGCACTGTCGGAGGTGCCGTCTTTCAGATGAGACGTTAAACCGAGGGGCCCTGTCTGCCCCTCTCGGGTGGACGTAAAAGATCCCACGGCCACTATTTGGAAGAAGAGCAGGGGGGAGTTCTCCCCGGTGTCCTGGGCCAATATTTATCCCTCAACCAACATCACTAAAAACAGATGATCTGATAGTTATACAGTATGCTGTGTGCATAAATTGAGCTCAGTAGCAAATATTCAATCCTGACCTTTATATTCTAACCCCTCCCAGTAAGGACCGAGTGCCCCCTCCTCCCTGTGCCACTCTATAGAACTTTGGATGTCCACTAGCCCCTAGCGCCCAGCGTTGCCATGGTGGCGAGAAAGGGGCAGGTGGTTGCCAACCCTCCAGGATGGGCCCTGGAGTCTCCAGGAATTGAAGATTAATTTCCAGGACACTGCTGGGAGCAAAATCATCGGGGCGTTGAAAAAAAATTGGGTGTTTTGTTTCCATTTTCTTTGAACACTTTCATTTATTAGTTATAAAAATATTGGAGATTGGGGTTTGGAGGTCATGTGAGGAAACCTCCAGGAATACGTCCAACCAGAGTTGGCAACTCGGGGGGGGGGGGGGCAAAAGAAAAGAAAGAACTTGCATTTATATAGCGCCTTTCACGACCTCAGGACGTCCAAAGCCCTTTACAGCCAATGAAGTTCTTTTCTGAAGTGTAGTCACTGTTGTGATGTAGGAAACGAGGCAGCCAATTTGCGCACAGCAAGATCCCACAGACAGCAAAGTGATAATGACCCAGATAATCTGTTTTAGTGACTTTGGCCAGGACATCGGGGAGAGAACTCCCCCCCTGCTCGTCTTCCAATAGTGACCGCGGGATCTTTTACATCCACCTGAGAGGGGCAGACGGGGCCCTGGGTTTAACGTCTCCTCCGAAAGATGGCACCTCCAGCAGCGCGGCGCTCCCTCAGTGCTGGCACCGGGCCTGGATTACGTGCTCAAGCCTCTGGAGCGGGGGTCTCGAACCCACGACCCTCTGACTCTGCGGCGAGAGAGAGAGAGAGAGAGTGCTACCCCACGGAGCCACACCAAAAAAAACAAAATAAGCACTACGAGCCGGAAGGGATTTAAAAAAAAACAGCCAAGAAAAGGCCGAGAAGCAGGGTTGCCCATGGTTACCAACCCACAGGCTGTCTTTCTGTGGGAATTCTGTCGGGAATTTTTGCCTGCGTCCTTCCCAAAAGCTACTGATCCGAAAGAAAACAACCGAGAGAGGCTGGAAGTACCTGATCGATCGGCAATGGCAGCTTGTGGCCACTGCAATTCCAGATGAATTGATCGCAGAGCCCGGCCTGGTAGGTTAGTCAGCGGGTTCCTGGTTTAAAGAATCAGAGCTCCTCGGGGCCCAACAACTACATTCACCCCATGTTTCACTTGTAATGTTTTTTTAAAAATATATATGTACATATACGTAGACTGTATTTATTGTACGGGATTACATATTACAAAAGGAGTGCTTCATATTACAAAAAGGGATATGGAGGCACTGGAGAAGGTGCAGAGAGAAGATTTACAAGGATGATACCAGAACTGAGGGGTTATCACCGTCAGGAAAGGCTGAACAGGCTGGGGCTCTTTTCTCTAGAAAAGAGAAGGCTGAGGG
>NC_090368.1:5416447-5577334 GCF_035084215.1 Heptranchias perlo | reverse complement strand
CAGATCAGAACAACTCGCTGCGTCAAAAAAATTCTCCTCATCTCCCCTCTGGATCTTTCGCCAATTATCTTAAATCTGTGTCCTCTGGTTCCTGACCCTCCTGCCACTGGAAACAGTTTCTCCTTATTTACTCTATCAAAACCCTTCATGATTTTGAACCCCTCGATTAAATCTCCCCCTTAACCTTCCCATCATAAGGAGGCACAGGGTGAGGGGCATTTATTTGTAACTTGACATTATCTCGATCGATCAGGTTGGGAGATGGACCTTAAGGCCTGGAGCCTTCGTCTATTAAGGATGGTGAAATGTACAGAAGAGGTGAGAAAGCCTTAGTTTAGATCCCTGTCCTTTGATATTATCGAAAAGAATAACTTAAATAAGGGCCATATCCCAACTCGCACTGAGTCCCGTTCACCCATCACCCCCCTGTGCTCGCTGACCTACATTGGCTCCCAGTCCGGCAACGCCTCGATTTTAAAATTCTCAACCTTGTTTTCAAATCCCTCCATGGCCCTCGCCCCCCTCCCTATGTCTGTAACCTCCTCCAGCCCCTACAACCCTCCGAGATCTCTGCCCTCCACCAACTCTCTTGCGTATCCCCGATTTCCATCGCTCCACCATTGGCGGCCGTGCCTTCAGCCGCCTGGGCCCTAAGCTCTGGAATTCCCTCCCTAAACCTCTCCGCCTCTCTCTCCTCCTTTAAGACGCTCCTTAAAACCTACCTCTTTGACCGAGCTTTTGGTCACCTGTCCTAATCTCTCCTTATGTGACTCGGTGTCAAATTCTGTTTGATAATCGCTCCGACACTGTATAAATGCAAGATGTTTGTTGTTGATGTCAAGGCCTTGGAGAGAGGGGGCAGAGGAGATTTACCAGAATGGTACCAGTGATGAGGGACTTCAGTTTGTGGAGAGACTGGAGAAGCTGGGATTGTTCTCCTTAGAACAGAGAAGGTTAAGGGGAGATTTAATCGAGGTGTTCAAAATCATGAAAGAGTAAATAAGGAGAAACTGTTTCCAGTGGCAGGAGGGTCGGGAACCAGAGGACACAGATTGAAGATAATTGGCAAAAGAACCAGAGTGGGAGATGAGGAGAATTTTTTTTAACGCAGCGAGTTGTTCTGATCTGGAATGCGCTGCCTGAAAGGGCGGTGGAAGCAGATTCAATAGTAACTTTCAAATTGGATAAATACTTGAAAAGGAAAAGGTGGCAGCGGCTGTGGGGAACGGGACTAAATGGACAGCTCTTTCACGGAGCCTGCACAGGCACGAAGGGCCGAATGGCCTCGTCCTGTTGCTGTGTGATTCCGTGGCTCTAAATAGAGGGATATCCCCAGAGCGAAAACACGACCACTGTCCCTTTTCTCGCTAATTGAAAGTTGCCTAACTATCCTTTCGAAATTCTGGAAATCAAATTGAACCGTGCTCTTGAGTCTATTTAACATCAAAATCAATAACATCCCAACCAAATTTTGGTTTATTTAAAAAAAGAATCAACACTCGGAATAAAAGCTTCTCGCAAAATAATGTATGGCTTCTCTGCTGTCTTCCGTTTTCTATCTCAACCAAAGTTTTAGATTCTGAAAGTTAATTATCAATTTAAAAACTTACCCCTGATAGCAATTATTTTCATAACTAATTCTATTTTGTAGGCCGATTATTTTCGCCCATGTATCTAACTCCACCTCGGGTATAAATTTGTTTATTTTTTTTATGCTGTATTTTCACACATCTTTATTTCTGACAATGTATCTGTCCGTTTTCGCTGTTTTCCAGAAACGCATTTGAAACCCCCGAAAGAATGCTCTTTAAAAATAAAGTTTTTTTAAAAATTGTAGCATCTTACAGGAGGCCGTTCAGCCCATCGTGCCTGTGCTAGCTCTTTGAAAAGAGCGCTATCCAATTAGCCCCACTCTTTTCCCCCATACAGCAGAAAATGTTGGATAAAATATTTTTCTCTCAGGTGCTGTTTTTTTTTTTGATTTTTTTTTTCTATTTTCATTTCAAATGTCATCGTTTTTTTTTGTGAAATTCTATTTATAATCCCCCCTCTTTCTCAACGTTTAACATGGAAATTGGTCCCCAATAAGCTTGGGTTTTTTTTTCTGCAAGACAGTTCACAGGGAATGGGATACGAAACGACTCATGCCAAAGTCTTGTGCAGGGCTGCTTTGCTTATCGACAAGGTGATGCCTGTGTTTATTAGCTCTTTAGAATTTAATGAGCGTTTGGTGGATTGTCTCTCGAAAATGATTGGGAAAACACCATCGGTTGTTAGCAGCGTCTTTGCTTTCGAGCTGGTGTCTGCATTAATCTGAATCTGGGCAGTTCTGTTGAACGTGTGCGGCCGGCCAGCTCGAACATGCACCGACTTTTTAAAACTTGGCTGGCTGTCAGTGCAATCCCGCCCACTGAACAGGCTCCCCTGGATTTAGTTACTAAACAGCAGCAGATTTAATGTGAATTATTTCTTAGTTCGCCTAGAGTTTTTTTATCCTTTTATCTGTCTGTCTCCATTCATTTCTCAGTCTATCTCTATATCCATCTATCTATCTGTATCTGTATATATCGATCTATCTGTATATATGGATCTAGCCCTCTCTCTCTACCCCCCCTCTCTATCCCTCTCTCTCTATCCCTCTCTCTCTCTATCCCCCTCTCTCTCTACTCCCTCTCTCTCTCTATCCCTCTCTCTCTCTACCCCTCTCTCTCTATCCCTCTCTCTCTCTCCATCCCTCTCTCTCTGCCCCTCTCTCTCTCTACCCCTCTCTCTCTACCCCCTCTCTCTCTATCCCCTCTCTCTACCCCTCTCTCTCTATCCCTCTCTCTGCCCCTCTCTCTCTATCCCCCTCTCTCTCTATCCCCCTCTCTCTCAATCCCCCTCTCTCTCTTTACCCCTCTCTCTCTCTTTACCCCTCTCTCTCTCTTTACCCCTCTCTCTCTCTTTACCCCTCTCTCTCTACACCCCTTTCTCTCTACCCCTCTCTCTCTCTCTCTACCCCTCTCTCTCTATCCCCCTCTCTCTCTATCCCCCCTCTCTCTATCCCCCTCTCTCTATCCCCCTCTCTCTACCCCTCTCTCTCTCTATCCCCCTCTCTCTCTATCCCCCTCTCTCTCTACCCCTCTCTCTATCCCCCTCTCTCTCTACCCCTCTCTCTACCCCTCTCTCTCTACCCCTCTCTCAACCCCTCTCTCTCTATCCCTCTCTCTCTATCCCCCTCTCTTTCTATCCCTCTCTCTCTCTACCCCTCTCTCTCTACCCCTCTCTCTCTCTACCCTTCTCTCTCTCTACCCCCTCTCTCTCTCTACCCCTCTCTCTCTCTACCCTTCTCTCTCTCTACCCCCCTCTCTCTCTACCCCCCTCTCTCTCTACCCCCTCTCTCTCTACCCCCTCTCTCTCTACCTCTCTCTCTACCCCTCTCTCTCTACCTCTCTCTCTCTACCCCTCTCTCTATCCCCCCCTCTCTGTACCCCTCTCTCTCTCTACCTCTCTCTCTCTACCCCTCTCTCTCTCTACCCCCTCTCTCTGTACCCTTCTCTCTCTACCCCTCTCTCTCTCTACCCCTCTCTCTCTCTATCCCCTCTCTCTCGACCCCCTCTCTCTCTCTACCCCTCTCTCTCTCTCTCTATCCCTCTCTCTCTATCGCTCTATCTAATATTGAAATATTACCTCAAACTTTTATTGAAAAAGCATTCCATCACTTCTCATGAATCCATACGAGCACACGCCATTTATAAATATGAAATTGGAAAAATATCGAGAGCCAAATTATAGAGGGACAAGGCGGTTGCCAGGGACCCTGAAACAAGAACAGAGAATCCTGGCAAACGGGGCCGCAGATGATAGAATAAAAATGGTGACTTAGAGTTTCTGGGGATTCTTTCATGAGATTCTTTCTGGGCGTTCCCTTCGAAGACATTAGCCCACAGAAAATGACATTGTTTTCTTTCATTGATACTTTATTGAGGCGATAACGATTTGTTCTATTTAAAGTGACATGTAAGATGTATAATTTGGAACAATTGAGAGAAGGGTTGCGGGAGTTTGAAACTTTGTCATTTTCAAAATGATAAGCATTCAGAAATTGGTATCTGGGTTATGTTCTAACCGGAGAGGGAAGGCACCCTTTATAAATTAAATCAAATTGCATCCTTTCAAGCGTTACATAAATTGATAGTATAATGTAACAAGTAATAATTTATAATAGCTCAGAGAGCTAGGTAAAAATCTGCATCGTGTGTAAACACTGCCTTGAAAGTCTCCTTAATCTAAAATCCACAGGTAAAGTAATATTTAATAACCTGTGCTATAAAGTCATCCTAAATCCAGGAATCGTTTCGGGAGCGTAATTTTACACCAGTGTAAACAGCACCACATTCCCTTTCTGGTGTACCTGTCTGCCAACTTTAAACCCGGAGTTGTTCCAATCGGGAACGCGCTGCCTGAAAGAGCGGTGGAAGCAGATTCAATCGTAACTTTCAAAAGGGGAATGGGATAAATACTTGAAAAGGAAAAAATTTGCAGGGCTACGGGGGAAAGAGCAGAGGAGAGTGGGACTAATTGGCTAGCTCTTTCAAAGAGCTGGCACAGGCACGATGGGCCGAATGGCCTCCTTCTGTTGCAGTGCGATTGTAGGAAAATGGAAATTAAGATATTTTAGCAAAGGGAGTGGGGGAGCAGAACTGTGATTGATTTAAACGTAGCGTGGACACTAGCAGAACACGACAGGAATCGAGTTAATCTATCGCAGACAAGAAATTTGAATTTCAACTACAAGCAATGCTCGAGATTAAAGACTATTAAACATACCCACAGTAATGGGGGGTGCATATATTTTGAAATTGATGTGAATTTTAAAGAATGTGGGAAAGAAAGGAGGCGGGAGAGCTGGATTAGTTCGATTTAGAACAAGGAATAAAAACAACCAGGTTAGATTCAGTGGTTAAATAAAATCATTAATTAGAGCTAGTGAGTTAAAGATCCTTATCTTAAAATAAAACTTCCTTTCTTTAAAAAAAAAATTAATTTGCAAAAGTGACCCATCTTAAAAAGAAGTGCCCGTGAGATTTATATAGAGGTGCGTTTGGTTCCTGCACAGTTTCATTCTGGTTAAGCAGGCTGGAGCTATCGAGTGTCCCCAGTTCTGCCTGGTTACTTGGAGCCCCGGGTCCCTGTGTTTACATAACCCCCTCAGACTAAAACCCTCCCCACCGCGGGGAGGTGGAGTCGGGTTCAGAAGGAGAGCCGCAGGTTGGGGTGTGAGAGTCTAGAGGCACATTTAAGGATGTGCCCGGAAAAGGACACATTATTTCATTTAAACAGGAGACTGTGGGGCAGATGTTAAATGGCCAGTGTATTCGCTGGCTCTCTATTTCTCTCTCCTTTTTCCATTTTTCTATTTTTCTCTCCTCTCTTTTTCCATTTCTCCATTTTTCTCTCCTCTCTCTTTTTCCATTTCTCTTTTTTCTCTCCTCTCTTTCGATTTCTCCATTTTTTTCTCTCTTTCTTTCTATTTTTATCTGTCTCTCTTTCACTCTCTTTTTCTATTTCTCTCTATCTGTCTTCTCTTTTTCTCTGCTCTCTTTTCTCATTTTCTCTCTCCATTTATCTCTTTCACTCTGATTACTTTTTCTATCTCTCTCTCTCTTTATGTTTCTCTCTTTTTCTATCTCTTGCTTTGAATTTCTCGCTTTCTCTCTATTTCCGATTATATTTTTCTCTTCATCTTTAATACAATCCTCTTTGTATCTTTATT
Organism: Heptranchias perlo; assembly: GCF_035084215.1. Lineage (NCBI taxonomy): Eukaryota > Metazoa > Chordata > Chondrichthyes > Hexanchiformes > Hexanchidae > Heptranchias > Heptranchias perlo. The sequence goes on along the minus strand of NC_090368.1, from coordinate 5,571,579 downwards.
TTTCTCTCTCTCTGACTAACTCTTGTCACTTATTTCTCTCTTTCTACATCTCTATGCCTCTCATCACTTTCTTTCTCCCTGCCTCTCTCTTTCTATCTCTACCTCTCTCGAGCTGCACCTATCCAACTGTGTGTCTCTTTCCACCTTTCTGTCAGTCGAAGCAATCTCTCTCTGTATCCCTGACTCTCCCTCACCAATATCTTAGAGTGGGCACTGTGCTATGCTCTGCAGACTCTGATATTCAGTAAGTGAAGTCTCCCAGAGGTGGTCTCTGATACAGATGGGTCCAGGATTATAATATGAAAATTCTTCCTTTCCAGAGTTGAGAATAAACTATTTACCAGTTACTTAAAAGAAAGAAATGCATTTCTATAGCGCCTTTCACATCCTCAAGACGTCCTAAAGCGCTTCACACACAATAAAGTACTTTTGAAGTGTGGTCACTGTTGTAATGTAGGAAATGCGGCAGCCAATTTGCGCACAGCAAGATCCCACAAACAGCAATGTGAAAAATGACCAGATAATCTGTTTTTTTAGTGATATTGGTTGAGGGATAAATAATGTCCGGGGACAACTCCCTGCTTTTCTTCGTATAGTGGCCGTGGGATCTTTTACGACCACCTGAGAGGGCAGACAGGGCCTCGGTTTAATGTCTCATCCGAAAGACGGTGCAGCACTCCCTCAGTACTGCACTGGGTGTGTCGGCCTGGATTATAGGCTCAAGTCTCTGGAGTGGGACTCGAACCTTGCCTTGCAGCCCCTAAGCTAGAGTAGCTAGCTCTCAATCAGTCCCACTGCAGAGACTTCAGCACAAAAATCTAGGCCAATACTCCAGTGCATATATATAACCCCCCGAACCCCTCGATTAGATTCCAGCCTGTAACTCACTCCCGGGTATCTGTTATTCTATATATAAACCCCCCCGAACCCCTCGATTAGATTCCAGCCTGTAACTCACTCCCGGGTATCTGTTATTCTATATATAAACCCCCCCGAACCCCTCGATTAGATTCCAGCCTGTAACTCACTCCCGGGTATCTGTTATTCTATATATAAACCCCCCGAACCCCTCGATTAGATTCCGGTTTGTAACTCACTCCCAGGTGCTGGTTATATTCCATGTGTGTACGAGTTAATGTCAGGTGAGGTTATCGTTTAAGGGGATTATACATTTGAGGAGCATTGATTAAAATGGCATCTTTACTAACAGTTATTGATCGCGAAGTGGTTAAGCTGGTCGTCTGCTTTATTTAGCTTGATGATTAAATGGTCGAGACTGGAATGGAACTGTGGGCTCAGCTGCATCCTGGACTAATATGGACCAAATTCTTTTGGTCTCCCGATCTCTGACAATACCATTTTTTTTTTAATTGTGGAAAAAATGAAAAAGAACTTGCATTTCTATAGCGCCTTTCACATCCTCGGGACGTCCCAAAGCTCCTTACAGCCAATGAAGCACTCTTTGAAGTGGGGTCACTGTTGTAATGTGGGAAACGCGGCAGCCAATTTGCGCACAGCAAGATCCCACAAACAGCAATGTGATAATGAGCAGATAATCTGTTTTTTAGTGATGTTGGCTGAGGGTTGAGGACCCCGGGGAGAACTCCCCCCTGCTCTTCTTCCAATGGCGGCTGTGGGATCTTTTACGTCCAGCTGAGAGGGGCAGACGGGGCCCTCGGTTTAACGTCTCGTCCTTAAGACGGCACCTCCGACAGTGCGGCACTCCCTCGGCACTGGCATGGAAGATCCCGCAGCAGGAGAAATTTCTCGTGGTTATAAAGGGTGGAATTTCCTTCTGTTCCTTCCTCCCTGTACTGACATCAGTCAGTGTGGGCGATCTCTTCCTTACCAACTATGTCTTTATCAAATATCTCATTCAATCAGCAAATTCTCCATCGAGCCTAATTCTTAAATTTACACCCTATTATTCCATGCGTTGCATTGTCGGGATAACCGAATTTGAAATTATTTTCTCGCACAGTCCATCCTAAATGGTTTAACAAGGCACCACTTCCCCAGTTCCAATATCCCCTGCTCCATCCTCCTCTCAAAGAGGGATCAATGAGGAAATGATTTATCTGTTATATATGTTCGCCAGACTCTAATGAGGGAGAAGGACTGAGCAATCCATTCAAAGGGCTGCATTAAGTGCACTAATATGATATTTCTGATGGGCCAATGTTTTGCTTCGCCTTGTCTCACTCCTGAGTGTGCGTAACAAAGAAACAACGGACTTCCCTGCTCAGATCACTTCCCGATGAATATCTTCAAGGAGATGTCGACTGAGCTTTCCCCAAATTCAGTAATTGACAAGTGTCATTCATTAAGGGAGCTTTACTCTGTATCTAACCCTGTACCTGCCCTGGGAGTGTTTGATGGGACAGTGTAGAGGGAGTTTTACTCTGTATCTAACCCTGTACCTGCCCTGGGAGTGTTTGATGGGACAGTGTAGAGGGAGCTTTACTCTGTATCTAACCCTGTACCTGCCCTGGGAGTGTTTGACGGGACAGTGTAGAGGGAGCTTTACTCTGTATCTAACCCGTGCTGTACCTGCCCTGGGATTATATGATGGGACAGTGTAGAGGGAGCTTTACTCTGTATCTAACCAGTGCTGTACCTGCCCTGGGAGTGTTTGATGGGACAGTGTAGAGGGAGCTTTACTCTGTATCTAACCCTGTACCTGCCCTGGGAGTGTTTGACGGGACAGTGTAGAGGGAGCTTTACTCTGTATCTAACCCGTGCTGTACCTGCCCTGGGAGTGTTTGACGGGACAGTGTAGAGGGAGCTTTACTCTGTATCTAACCCTGTACCTGCCCTGGGAGTGGTTGACAGGACAGTGTAGAGGGAGCTTTACTCTGTATCTAACCCTGTACCTGCCCTGGGAGTGTTTGATGGGACAGTGTAGAGGGAGCTTTACTCTGTATCTAACCCTGTACCTGCCCTGGGAGTGTTTGACGGGACAGTGTAGAGGGAGCTTTACTCTGTATCTAACCCTGTACCTGCCCTGGGAGTGTTTGATGGGACAGTGTAGAGGGAGCTTTACTCTGTATCTAACCCTGTACCTGCCCTGGGAGTGTTTGATGGGACAGTGTAGAGGGAGCTTTACTCTGTATCTAACCCGTGCTGTACTCCAGCCAGCATCAGAACCTTCAGAGGAAGGGAAGGGGAGAAACATGGAAGGTGTTCTGAATTGTTGGGGTCTCTCTACGTTACCCCTTCAAGTCCTCCCCAGGCAGCACTGACTCTCCATCCTGTGATATCAATGATTCTGTGCTGCACGAGTCCAAATAGCATATCTCCCTGGTATAATAAAGCCCAGGAGGGCACTATTAGTACTAGGCCAGCTCTTTCCATCCCATCAATTTGCCATCATTGCATTATTGATAGGCCTTGGCATAAACCCAGATCAGGGGCAGTCTTGGGGATGATCAATTGGATGGCGCTGTTGAATGTGCCATGCGATTAATTGCCAATGGGTTGGTGCCTAGCGTTGGCAGAGATGGCGGGGGGGGGGTTGGGGAGATGATGGCGGTTGCTGTCAGTTCTGGTAATGTTGGAGGGGAGGGGGAGGAACAGGCAACAGATTGATTGGAAGGGGCCTGACCCTCGCTGGAAGGAATGGGGCTGGTGCCATCTCCAAAGCACTGAGTCACTCCCTGAGCTCAGTGCCATGAATGACATCTTTGCTCATCACCTCCGCCCGCCTCTAATTGAGCAATAAAAGAGTAAGTGGGAATTGGGATTGAATTATCCATCACCGGTTTTTTTTTTCTTTGAAGCTCAGCATTATAGTTTCAGTGATTGAGTCATAGAGAGTCATAGAGTTATACAGCACGGATAGAGGCCCTTCGGCTCATCGTGTCCGCGCCGGCCATCAGCCCTGTCTACTCTAATCCCATATTCCAGCATTTGGTCCGTAGCCTTGTATGCTATGGCTTCTCCTTTGCTCTCTTGTTCTCATTCGGACCCTCGCGAGGTGTCTACCGCAGCTCAGTGCGTCACAGTGGCTCGCTTCCGAGTCAGAAGGTCGTGGGTTCGAGCCCCCACTCCAGAGACTCGAGCCCATAATCCAGGCCGACGCTCCCAGTGCCAGTACTCAGGGAGTGCCGCACTGCCGGAGGTGCTGTCTTTCGGATGAGACGTTAAACTGAGGGCCCCGTCTGCCCCTCTCAGGTGGACGTAAACGATCCCACGGCCGCTATTGGAGGAAGAGCAGGGGGGAGTTCTCCCCGGTGTCCTGGGGGCCGATATTTATCCCTCAACCAACACCTAAAACAGATGATCTGGTCATTTATCACGTTGCTGTCTGTGGGATCTTGCTGTGCGCAAATTGGCTGCTGTGTTTCCGACATTGACTCCACTTCAAAAAAGTACTTCATTGGCTGTAAAGTGCTTTGGGATGTCGTGACATTTGCCAAATTGCGCACAGCAAGATCCCACAAACAGCAAGGTGATAATGACCAGATAATCTGTTTTTTAGTGATGTTGGATAAATATTGGCCTCAGGACACTGCTCTTCTTCTGATAGTGGCCGTGGGATCCTTTACATCCACCTGCGAGGGGCAGACGGGGCCTCGTTCTAACGCCTCATCTGAAAGGCGGCACCTCCGACAGTGCAGCACTCCCTCAGTACTGGCACTAGGAGCGCTGGCCTGGATTATAATTACTGGAGTGGGGCTCGAACCTGGGACCTTCTGACTCAGAGGCAAGAGTGGTACCCACTGAGCCACGGCTGGCATTTAATGATAAGATCATACTTTGTAGAGCCGCAAAGGTTTATATTTTCGAATTACGCAGGTGCTTTTCCACTGAGCGCATTAAGGGGAATTGTCTGAACGAGAGGCGTTGTTTCCCCCCCCCCAGTGACAGGCGAGAGGGATCTGGCCCGCAGCTGCTGGACGAACATCTGGCCTTGTCCTTCCCCTCTGATTTTCAGTCCTCTTTAACTCGACCGTAATCAATCACAGGCTGAGGTGGGCCTGGACTCCCACTGACCCTCATTCAGATAGCAGAACAATCAGAGCCCGTACCCTTTGCACTGAATGGGCAGTGGGAGTCCAAGCTGGCACCTTTTTGGTTAACCAGCGCACTTTGTCATTATCTCTCACTTTGTGTGTTTTTAAACACGCAAGCCTCTGGGCACACGCTTGTGTAATCAGGTGCCTATGAACGCACTCAGACACACGTGTGTGTGCGTGTGCACGCAGACACTGCTGGACATACGTGCTCGTAAGCAAGCACGCACCCAAACTCACTCAGAAGCACACGTGTGTGGACACAGGGCAGGCATGACTGTACGCATCTGCAGGCTATTAACATGCACATGCATGAACGCAGAGAGGCACCGCACGCGCAGTTGTGTTCACACATGCGAATGTGCCAGCACACACACAAATATTTGTGTATAACACTCTCCAGCCTGTGTATAGCACAACTCAGCCTGTGTGTTATCCTGTATAATACACTTCGGCATGTGTATAGCACAACGCAGCCTGTGTATTAACCTGTAATACATACTCCAGCCTGTGTGTAGCACAACGCAGCCTGTGTTATCCTGTATATTACACAATCCAGCCTGCGTGTTATCCTGTGTATTACACACGCAAGCCTGCGTGTTATCCTGTGTATTACACACGCAAGCCTGTGTGTTATCCTGTGTATTACACACTCCAGTATATGGGTGATCTTGTATGTAAACAGGCAGTCATGTGTACCATTCTGTGTTAAACAGAGGGAAGGGATTGAAGGATATGATGAGAAGGCAGGTTAGGGGTAGGCCTATCGCAAAGGGTTGGATTTTCTGGGCAAATGTCCATTTCCTGTTCCGAAGAAGGGTTCGGGGGGTTTATATATAGAATTACAGATACCCGGGAGTGTGTTACAGGCTGGAATCTAATCGAGGGGTTTGGGGGGTTTATATATAGAATAACGGATACCCGGGAGTGAGTTACAGGCTGGAATCTAATCGAGGGGTTCGGGGGGTTTATATATAGAATTACAGATACCCGGGAGTGAGTTACAGACTGGAATCTAATCGAGGGGTTCGGGGGGTTTATATATAGAATAACAGATACCCGGGAGTGAGTTACAGGCTGGAATCTAATCGAGGGGTTCGGGGGGTTTATATATAGAATTACAGATACCCGGGAGTGAGTTACAGGCTGGAATCTAATTGAGGGGTTCGGGGGGTTTATATATAGAATAACGGATACCCGGGAGTGAGTTACAGGCTGGAATCTAATCGAGGGGTTCGGGGGGTTTATATATAGAATAACAGATACCCGGGAGTGAGTTACAGACTGGAATCTAATCGAGGGGTTCGGGGGGTTTATATATAGAATAACAGATACCCGGGAGTGAGTTACAGGCTGGAATCTAATCGAGGGGTTCGGGGGTTTATATATAGAATAACAGATACCCGGGAGTGAGTTACAAGCTGGAATCTAATGGAGGGGTTCGGGGGGTTTATATATAGAATAACAGATACCCGGGAGTGAGTTACAAGCTGGAATCTAATCGAGGGGTTCGGGGGGTTTATATATAGAATTACAGATACCCGGGAGTGAGTTACAGGCTGGAATCTAATGGAGGGGTTCGGGGGGTTTATATATAGAATAACAGATACCCGGGAGTGAGTTACAGGCTGGAATCTAATCGAGGGGTTCGGGGGGTTTATATATAGAATAACAGATACCCGGGAGTGAGTTACAGGCTGGAATCTAATGGAGGGGTTCGGGAGTTTATATATAGAATAACAGATACCCGGGAATCGTTGGGTTCTAATCGAATGCAGTACTGAGGGAGTGCTGCACTGTTGGAGGTGCCATATTTTGGATGAGACGTTAAACCCAGGCCCCGTCTGCCCCCTCTCAGGTGGACGTAAAAGATCCCACGGCCACTATTGGAAGAAGAGCAGGGGGGAGTTCTCCCCGGTGTCCTGGGGCCGATATTTATCCCTCAACCAACATCACTAAAAAAACAGATTATCTGGGTCATTATCACATTGCTGTTTGTGGGATCTTGCTGTGCGCAAATTGGCTGCCGCGATTCCCACATTACAACAGTGACTACACTTCAAAAAGTGTTTGATTGGTTGCGAAGTGCTTTGGGATATTCTGAGAATGGGAAGTTGCTATATAAATTCAACTTCTGTCTGTCTTAATGGATACTGCTGTATATGGAATCTTATATAAGCTCCCCTAATGAGTGAGTAAGGTACTGTTCAGTTTGGTAGCGAGCAATGCAGGAAGATCCCATGTTAGATCCTCTGTCTGTGCTGATCTCAGCCGCTGCCACGCTGGGGCTCGACAACCCTTGGGCTCGGGATGGGAAAGATTGGCTGAGATTCCACCTCTAGGTCAATACCCAGTGACCCATGCCCGTGTGTGTGGGTGAGGGGAAGATCGAGCTGGGGTGCGACTTCCCACAATATTCTGGAAACACTCGAGGGGGCTGGAATACAAAGGGGGGAGGAGGTGATGCTTCAGTTGTACAGAGTCCTGGTCAGACCCCCCATCTGGAGAGACTGCGTTCAGTTCTGGGCACCGCACCTCGGGAAGGATATATCGGCCTTGGAGGGGGTGCAGTGCAGATTCACCAGAATGATACCGGGGCTAAAAGGGTTAAATTACGAGGACAGGTTGCACAGACTAGGCTTGTATTCCCTCGAGTGTAGAAGATTAAGGGGTGATCTAATCGAGGGGTTTAAGATCATTAAAGGATTTGATAGGGTTGAGAGAGAGAAACTATTTCCTCAGGTGGGGGGAGTCCAGAACAAGGGGGCAGAACCTTAAAATTAGAGCCGGGCCGTTCAGGGGCGATGTCAGGAAGCACTTCCTCACACAAAGGGGGAGTGGGAATCTGGAACTCTCTCCCCCCAAATTCCTATGGATGCTGAGGGTTAATTGGAGCTTTCAAGACTGAGATCTATTTTTGTTTGGGTGAGGGTATCAAAGGCTATGGAGCAAGGGCGGGTAAATGGAGTTGAGGTACAGATCAGTCATGATCTGACAGAATGGCGAAACAGACTGGAGGGGCTGAACGGCCTCCTCCTGTTCCTATGCAACAGGCTGGAGGGGCTGAATGGCCTCCTCCTATTCCTATGCAACAGGCTGGAGGGGCAGAATGGCCTCCTCCTGTGTCCATGTAACACACACTGCGAGGGGGGAGCTTTTTGTAACGTTGGAAGGGTACCCCAGGAGGTGTCAGCAGAGATGAGGGAGAGGGGATAATATTCCCCCCACACCAAAAAAAAAGAAAGCATTGAAACAGCTGCAATGGGGGAGAAATGGACCTGGTACATTTTTGGTTTGGAATTTCACAACTCGAAATCTCTTGGACTGACTTAAATCCCACCTCGCAGCCCATCCTTGGTCGTGAGTCTGGGGAGAGAGGGAAGTGGCATCGAGTCCCCGGGAGTGTGTGGCTCCAAATCAGGGAGATTCCTGAAATTCCTCCCCTCCCTCTCCGGCAAGGGAAGATTAAAAGCCCTCTTTGCAACACAGGAGGTGGCATCGATTGTAATCGATTCGGACCTGGACGAATGCAAGTCGAGAAATGCATTTCTAGGCTGTCTGCTTTCAAAGAATAATTTTTGTTAATAAATATATGTTGGCGTGACCAGTAAATGCATTTTAAAAACGGGCAATTTAATTAAGTTTAATCCCAAACACGCTCTCAGGTTTGTATTTTTACACTGAAATAGCCCCAGAATTAGAATAGATGGAATCCTTTTTTGATAAATTCACCTGCATTATAAAGAATTTCAAGCTTTAGACGGAATTGTTTGCAGCCCTGTAAAGTCCAAAAGCGATGAAAGTGCATTTGGCGGTGGGGTGGAGGGTTAAATATAATTTTGAACTGATTTCCTTAAATTCTCTCGTCACTTTCTGTTCTCGTTCCCTGTCTGGTCGATTTGAGTTAAGAGTTTGAATGGGTTGTTAGTTTGAACTTGCAGTGTAGAGTAACGCGGTTGTAATTAACCATCTAAGTCACTCTCAGTCCCTCACTCGGACCAACGTTTATAATTCGGAATTGATCCCGGATTCGGACTCCAGCCTGCAAACCGCTAGCCGGAAAGGAGTCTCTCGATGTTGAGGGTTTTTTTTTAGCACGATTTGTAAATAAAGAGTTTAGAAATCGAAGTGTTTTCTGTGATCGCCACAAACCAACGAATTTTACTGTAATTACATAAAAAACACAACCCTTTTTACAAAGCATTGCAATTTGAAAAGGTTTGGTGTGATTTAATTGTGTGTATATGTATGTAGTTTATATATGTGTGTTGTTTATATATATTGGATTTTATATAATATATATGTTTTATATATGTGATGCTTTATATATAATGTGTGTGTTATCCTATATACGTGTTATTTGATATGTTTTATATATAGTTTATAAACATATATGTGGTTGTATATATAATATGGTTTATAAACATATGTGTAGTTGTATATATAATATATAGTTTATACACATATATCTGGTTGTATATATTATATCGTTTATAAACGTATATGTGGTTGTATATATAATATATGGTTTATAAACATATGTGTTTCTATATATAATATATAGTTGTTATATATTATATATTGTTATTCTATATATTTATAGTCATATATAATATGTGGTTTTATATATATATAATCAAATAATTATCTCAGTTTTGGTTTTAATATATATAATATATACAGGTGTATGTTTGTGTATATAATATACGTTGTTTTAATATATATCATATATTGCTTTTTTATATATAGTTTTATGTATATTATATATGGTTTATATATATATAAAATCAAATAATGATATCTCAGGTTTGGTTTTTATATATTATATATATATACATGTGTGTGTTTGTATATATAATATATATTGTTTTATATATATTATATATATTATGTTATATATAGTTTTGTATATATATATCATATATGGTTTTATATATACATCGTCAAATAATGATATTTCAGGTTTGGTTTTAATTGTAACACTTCTTAATTATGTTTTAATTTTCTTGCTTTGTATTAAAGTATTTCTTTAGAAAACTTAATAAATTATTCTAAAGACATCAAAATGTTACTTTTTTTTCTCGTTCCTTTGTCTTCTCTTTCGTTTGTTTCCGCTCCCTGTCTCCATATATCATGACAAACACCCGGCACCGTATGGGGCCAGAGACCCAGCGTGTCCTGGACTGCCCTTTTAAATTGTCCATTTAATTCCGAGAGGGTGACATGGACCTGCCGCGCATGGGTATTAGTGTCACCCATCGAGGATATATGAGAAAGGGAGAGAGACAGAGGCAGAGAGGGAATGAGTGAAAGAGACAGAGAGAGGGAGAGAAAGGTAGTGAGAGAGTGAGTCATAGGCAGAGGGAGTGAGTCAGAGAGAAAGAGAGAGAGAAAGAGAGAGAAAAGGAGAAAGAAACAGAGAGAAAGGTAAAGAGAGAGAGACAAAGAGTGAGTCACAGAGAGAAAGACAGAGAGAGAGAAAAGGAGAGAGGTAAAGTGAGTGAGAGAGACAGAGTGAGTCACAGACGAAGGGAGTGAGTCAGAGAGAGAAAAGAAACAGAGAAAGATAAAGAGAGTGAGAGAGAGAGACAATGAGTCACAGATGGAGAGAGTGAGTCAGGGAGAGAGAGAGAAAAGGAGAGAGAGAAAGAAACAGAGAGAAAGGTAAAGAGAGTGAGAGAGACATAGAGTGAGTCACAGAGGGAGGGAATGAGTCAGAGAGAGAAAAGAAAGAGAAAGATAAAGAGAGTGAGAGACAACGAGTCACAGACTGAGAGAGAGGGAGAAAAGGAGAGAGAGAAAGAAACAGAGAGAGAAAGGTAAAGAGAGTGAGAGAGCCAAAGAGTGAGTCATAGACGGAGAGAGTGAGTCAGAGAGAAAGAGAGAGCGAGAAAGACAGGGAGAGAGAGAAAGAGAAAGACAGGGAGAGAGATGGGGTTGGACCAGGGTGGATAACAGAGAACAATCTGGGTCATTTGTTGACATTCTCAGCTGTCATTTGCAGCTTGCAAAACGGGTGCATCAATAATTATATCGACTGTGCTCTCAGCTGGATGGTGAAGGTTTAGACTTCTGACCCTCATCTTGGTGTTTAAATCCCTCCGTGGCCCTCGCCCCCCTCCCTATCTCTGTAACCTCCTCCAGCCCCTACAACCCTCTGAGATCTCTGCGCTCCTCCAATTCTGGCCTCTTGCGCATCCCTGATTTCCATCGCTCCACCATTGGCGGCCGTGCCTTCAGCCGCCCGGGCCCTAAGCCCTGGAATTCCCTCCCTAAACCTCTCCGCCTCTCTCTCCTCCTTTAAGACGCTCCTTAAAACCTCCCTCTTTGACCAAGCTTTTGGTCACCTGTCCTAATATCTCCTCATGTGGCTCGGTGTCAAATTTTGTCTGATTTACGTTCCTGTGAAGCGCCTTGGAGGACGTTTTACTACGTTAAAGGCGCTATATAAATGCAGGTTGTTGTTAACTCTTAATATATTAGAGATATATGTATATAGACACATTGGGATGGATTATACAGCCTGCTCAATAGTCATTCCATTGACTTCGAATCAGGTGGGGTGCCTAATGTCCAATCTGCTCCGCCAGCAAAGGTGAAAAATTTTCCCATTGGGGCTATTCAACTGCAACGGCGGCGCAAAACGGGCGACTGATCGGTTGCTGGTTTTACACCCCACTCGATTTCCCTGTCCCATTCACCCCCCCACCCCCACCCCTTCATTGCCTCTTTCTCTAACAGGGAGGCGTTTACTACAATACGTAGAAGGGGAGAGATTAACTTTCCGAAATGATGCCCTCCACGTCCACTTAGACCCTGGGACGATATCTGCCGAATGTTTCCTTGTGGACGAATATTTTAATACCGAGTTGGATTGCGAGCAGTGGCTTGGTGATTCGTGAAGGCCCAGGTATCAAGGAGCTGAACGCCATTAGGGATTTGGAACACAGTCATTATTATCTCCCTCTGCACCCATTCACTCACTGATCTAACCATTTCAACAACAACCTGCATTTATATAGCGCCTTTAATGTAGCAAAACGTCCCAAGGTGCTTCACAGGAGCGATTATCAAACAAAATTTGACACCGAGCCACATAAGCAGATATAGGACAGGTGATCAAAAGCTCGGTCGAAGAGGTAGGTTTTAAGGAGCGTCTTAAAGGAGGAGAGCGAGAGAGGCGGAGAGGTTTAGGGAGGGAATTCCAGAGCTTAGGGCCTAGACGGCTAAAGGCACGGCTGCCAACAGTGGGAGATGCACAAGAGGCCAGAATTGGAGGAGCGCAGAGATCTCGGAGGGTTGTAGGGGCTGGAGGAGGTTACAGAGATAGGGAGGGGGGTGAGGCCATGGAGGGATTTGAACACGAGGATGAGTATTTTAAATAGACGGACCGGGGAGCCAGTGTAGGTCAGCGAGGGGGTGATGGATGAACGGGACTTGGTACGAGTTGGGATGCGGGGGCAGCAGAGTTTTGGGTGAGCTCAAGTTTATGGGATGGGAGGCAGGCCAGGAGAGCATTGGAATATTCTGTACCCTGTTAAATTTGGTTCCCTCACATCTTATGGCTTGGTAATTTTGCTCAAACTCCCTCGATCTTAAGTTTTGAAACTGGAGTCCGTAAACAATAATGCGCCATGGGAAGATCTGAGAGACTCTGGGAGTGATTGGGTTTCTTTGTGTATAGGGCCAGGCTCTGCACCTTAAGTACAGCATCACCAGAATGCTGCATTGTATTTTTTCGTTGTTTCTGTTACTTTACACAGTGTGTCAGTATTTACAGGGGGTCCCTGCGAGTGTGTCAGTATTTGCAGGGGGTCCCTGCGAGTGTGTCAGTATTTGCAGGGGGTCCCTGCGAGTGTGTCAGTATTTGCAGGGGGTCCCTGCGAGTGTGCCAGTATTTGCAGGGGGTCCCTGCGAGTGTGTCAGTATTTGCAGGGGGTCCCTGCGAGTGTGTCAGTATTTGCAGGGGGTCCCTGTCAGTGTGTCAGTATTTGCAGGGGGTCCCTGCGAGTGCGTCAGTATTTGCAGGGGGTCCCTCTGGCTGTGTCAGTGTCAGGGAGTCTCTGGGAGTGTGTCAGTATTTTCAGGGAGTCCCTGCGAATGTGGCAATATTTACAGGGGTCTCTGGGAGTGGGTCAATATTTGCAGGACTACTGTCCCTTTTGGGCAATTTCTAACTAATTTTTCTCTGCAATCGACTGTTGGAGCTCTGATGACTGGGAGGGGGGAGCTTGCCTTTCGGAGACAAACCAGGATTGGTTCCTGAATGGTCAAATCCACCTGCTCATGTTTCAAAATATTTCTGCTAACTGCGAGGGAAAGGGTTAATGTACAAAGCCTGGGGTGTGCGAGAGTGACACGTGGGGAATTAGTTCCAGTGGCCTAGCACAGAAAAGGAAGGTTAGATCGACTAGATAATTAAGATGATCCAGAGGTCACTGATTATGGGGAGGAGTTTTTCAGTTCCATTGTCCAGATGGTGACTGTTTCCTGAATCTGTGATGGACATACAGTCTCTCTCACACACACTCAGCCTCTCTCTCTCTTACACACACACACACTCAGTATCTTTCTCTCACACTTGCACTGTACACAGATGTGTGTTCGTGCACTGCACACTCCTGCAATTGCACTGTACACGGGTGTGTGTTAGTGCACCGCACTTGCACTGGTCCAGAAACAGCGGGCATCCAGATATTTTAAATCACGCGTAAAACAGTGAACTGATGTTGATGAACATTATTAACCTGTTATATTTTTTTTAAAGTACCGTGCACACACATAGACAGAAAGCTACAGACAGATGTACATATACACTCGGAAACACTCATGGACAGACGCACATGCACACATATACAAATAGTCATACACACATATAGACACATGCATGCACAGATACATAAACAAACACACATCCAAACATGTGCACATACAATATACAAGCATATACCATATGCATATACACACACACACACATGCACAATTACACACATATACACAAAAACATCCATATACATAGCAGGGCTATGGGGAAAGTGCAGGAGAGTGGGACTAATTGGACAGCTCTTTTAAAGAGCCGGCCCAGGCACGATGGGCCGAATGGCCTCCTTCTGTGCTGTAAGATTCTATATAGACACACACTCACATGTGCACGCATATACATAGTTATGTATCTGTTAATTTTCACTCACAGCCCTCGTGACTATATTCTGTTTTGCTGGACATAGAGCCCGTTCAGACTCCCACACGACCTCCCCTGTTCACACCCCCAATCTCTCTCTCCCCCAGACATACTGTGAGATTCTCGCCTCACCCCCACTTTCCCACCAAAATGTGGCGATTAAAACGCTTGGAACACAAAGTGACGGCTGTTTCCCACATTGACCCAAAAACTCTATCTCACATATGAAAAGTGCCAGACAAATTCTGAGTGGGGTTCGAGGCTGTCAGACCCCGGCCAGCTCACCAGAGATCACTCGGGAACCGGTTCAGAATCCAGCCCCAGTTCTTGCTCACTTGCCGGTCTGCAAGATCATTTGATTTACGCGGTCCTGTGATTTGCACGATCATTTGACTGGCCCGTTTCTGTGAGTTGCACGGTCCTATGATTTGCACGGCCCTATGATTTGCATGTTTCTGTGATTTGCACGGTTCTGTGATTTGCACGGCCCTATGATTTGCACAGTTCTATGATTTGCACGGTTCTGTGATTTGCACAGTCCTGTGATTTGCACGGTCCTATGATTTGCACGTTCCTGTGATTTGCACGGTTCTGTGATTTGCACATTCCTGTGATTTGCACGGTTCTGTGATTTGCACGGTCCTATGATTTAAGCGATCATTTGACTAGCCCGTTTCTGTGAGTTGCACGGTCCTATGATTTGCATGTTCCTGTGATTTGCACGGTCCTGTGATTTGCACGTTTCTGTGATTTGCACGATCCTGTGATTTGCACGGTTCTGTGATTTGCACGGTTCTGTGATTTGCACGGTCCTGTGATTTGCACGGTTCTGTGATTTGCACGGTCCTGTGATTTGCATGTTCCTGTGATTTGCACGGTCCTGTGATTTGCACGTTTCTGAGATTTGCACGGTCCTGTGATTTGCACGTTCCTGTGATTTGCACGGTCCTGTGATTTGCACGTTTCTGTGATTTGCACGGTCCTGTGATTTGCACGGTCCTGTGATTTGCACGGTCCTGTGATTTTCTGCCCCTCTTTTCGAATGAAACCCCATGCTTTAAAGTGAAGGCGATGTTACTTAAAAAATAACCATTTACGTTACGATTAAGGAGACAGATGCGACACACAACAAACCGATATATTCTATCTGTCTGCTCATTTCCTTATGTTTACTTGTCTGCCTATCCATCCGTTTATCTATCTATCTGTCTATCCAATTACCTGTATTTACCCTGCATGTACCAAATATTATCTCCAAGTTTTTAAGGTACTATAGTTATGTTTTGCCTTAGAAATCAGAGCCTCCCGTTCAATGTTATCAGAGGCTCGCTCTTGCATTTATCCCTATTATTCTGATAGGCAGGTTTCAGAATAAAACACACACATACCAAAAATGTCTGTATAACGTACAGAGAGAACAGGGATGGGCCCGAGTATAATACGGCCAGTGAGATACTCACAATCCATGTCCAATTGGATACACATAGCGCGTGTATGTTATCGCTCTCTCTCTCTCTCTACATGACAAATGTGCATTAGAGAGAAATAATCTTTTAGTTTAAGTATATTTATATATAAACCCAGTCTCTCTATATATGGAGCCCATCTGATGGTATGCGTGACAGCCAATCTCTCAGTTGTGTGAATATATGTGATTTTACATACATAGGCATTCCATATAGTGCGATATATAGTATGAATCTCAGTGAATATATATATTGAGTCTATGTGAATATATATCAGTCTCTGCAAATATATGTATAAATGTGTCTCTGCAAATGTATATATGAGTCTCTGTGAATATATATTGAGTCCCTGTGAAGATATAGGTATATATGATTCTCTGTGAATGTATATATATTTGTCTTTGTGAATATATATTATGAGACTCTGTGAATATATACATACATTGTATGAATCTCCATGAATTTATATAAGTCTCTGTAAAAAATCTATATTATGAGTCTCTGTGAATATATATTACATAGGGACAAGAAACATGTCTCATAGTCTGTGAAAATTGAAGTGAGTTTAGAGATATTTATAGTATCCTGATATATGTAGTCTGTGAATATGTGTTTGAGTGATATTCTACATTCTATGCAACACTGTGTACATGTATATATTATGAATTATATATAGTCATATCATTAATGTATATGTATGTTTTGTGCATTTGTATCTGTCAGTGTATATATGTGTGTATGCATGTGTGTCTCTGTATTTATGTATCTGTGTATGTGTGTGCCTGTGCCTGTGTGTATGTAACTGTATATGTGTGTGTTTGTGTGTGTCTGTATGTGAATATTTATGCAGCTGCTTATTTGTGTATGCATCTGTTTGTGAGTGTCCCTGTATGCATGTATCTATGTATCGGTGTTTGTGTGTCAGTGTGTATATGCATGTCTGTATGTATGTGTATATGCGTGTGTGTATGTATCCCTGTATGTAACTATGTATCTGTGTTTGTGTGTCAGTGTGTATATGCCTGTCTGTATGTATATGCGTGTGTGTATGTATGTGTGTGTCCCTGTATGTATTTATGTATCTGTGTTTGTGTGTCAGTGTGTATATGCCTGTCTGTATGTATATGCGTGTGTGTATGTATGTGTGTGTCCCTGTATGTATTTATGTATCTGTGTTTGTGTGTCAGTGTGTATATGCATGTCTGTATGTATGTGTATATGCGTGTGTGTATGTATCCCTGTATGTATCTATGTATCTGTGTTTGTGTGTCAGTGTGTATATGCGTGTCTGTCTGCATTCAAGAAACATACAATCTGTGAGCGGCGAGTGCGGGGAAGTCTAGGTTGATGTCAGTGGGAACCCGCAGAGACAGCGAGTGAGAAGAGGGAGTCAGGGAAGGAGTGCGAGAGACTGATCTATGTACACTTGTCTGCCCGAGAGATATTATCGATCCGCATAACATTACATGGAATCTCCCGAATAAAAAACACACTATAACCGGTTGGCTCTTTAACCAGTCGCAGGACTAACTCCTTGGACTTAAATCCTCCAGAATGTAAGGGGGGTTCTGCAGATATATTTATTGCTTTGGGTCCCCTGGTTTTCATGGCATTGAATTATTGGCATCAGGGCACTTTGTGCAGCTTAAGTGATTGGGCGCATATGCTCCTGAGTGAGTGCAGTGTGTTAATCAGGTTGATCAGAAATCTTTCTGTTGGTTCATCTCCAAATCTGTCAGATTTTATTTTTTGGGGGATGGCTGACGTGTGGAAACCCGGAAGCTAACCTCACAGCGGCTGCAAAAAAAGTCGATGTTAGTGTTCAGAATCGTGCGCAGGCTCCAGAGAGAGAGAGAGAGAGAGGAGGGAGAGAGAGTCCAGAGAGAGAGAGAGGATGAGACAGAAGGGTTGAAACCATGAGAGAGGTACTTACTTGGGTGCAATGCTGAGCTGTTCTCCTGCAGGCATGGCGTTGGATGATTAGAATCGAGATGAACTCGGGGTTGGACAGTGTTGGAGAGCTGGCAAGCCATGAACTATTGCATGCGAGGGACCTGATGGCCAGCCAGGGTCGGCGCCTGGTTCACCGGGATCTCGCCTCGTCTCACCGGCAGTCTCTGGTGTCCAGCATGGCTTCGGTGCTGGACGGCTGCGAGTACCGCCCTGAGCTGCCCATGCTCCCCGGGGTAGGGGTGGGATGCGAGTCGCCGAGCGGTGCCTTTGCTACTTTAACTCCGCTCCAGCCACTGAGCGACAAGTACCATCACCATCACCACCACCACCAACGCCTGGCTCCCAGCAGCGTGATCGGGAGCTTCGCCTTCATGAGGGACGACCGGGGCATGCCCCCTCTGAACAATTTCTACAACCCCTACCACAAGGATCTGGGAATGGGGCAAGACCTGCCTCCCATGGCCAGCCAAAGCCTGGCCATCCACAGCACCCGGCAGAGCCTGGCGTCTTATGGACACTGCGCCACCCATTTGACCAGCGAGAAGGTCCTACCTCAGAGCTCATACGATGGCCACCCATCCATGTTCCTCCGAGGAGATCAGCACTTGGCCGGAGGTCTCCCCCCTCCTCCTCCTCCTCCTCCTCCTCCCTCCCTGCCCACCAGCCAGCCTCACAACCATGGACCCATCCAAGGAACCCAACTGCCTTGCAACCGGGCTCAGCCCCGCTGCCCCCCGTTGGGACTCCATCAGGGTCAAAGCCCCGGGCAGATGGAGGAGATCAACACCAAGGAGGTGGCCCAGCGGATCATGACCGAGTTGAAAAGGTACAGCATCCCGCAGGCTATCTTCGCCCAGAGGGTTCTGTGTCGCTCCCAGGGGACTTTGTCGGACCTCTTAAGAAACCCGAAGCCCTGGGGCAAACTGAAATCCGGACGTGAGACCTTCAGGAGGATGTGGAAGTGGCTCCAAGAGCCTGAATTTCAAAGAATGTCGGCCCTCAGGTTAGAAGGTGGGAATTTCCTGGGTCCAATACCATTCTTTAAAGAACAAACCAAACTCTTGGATAGTCCCAGTGCCTTTTTGTTTCACTTTCTTTTGTCTTTGCTTTAAATGCAGCGTGAACTATTCGCAATAAGTCTCCAGCAGTCTTTTGCATAAGAGTTACATCGAATTTTACAAGGGGGGGGGGGGGAAACAGGCCATTCGGCCCAACTGGCCCGTGCCAGCCCTCCGCTCTGCACCTCAACATATCAGCATGACTGTCATTTAGTAAATGCTGGTTATGAGGGGGGGTGAGGGTAGATATAATTTACAAGGGACTTTATCACATCTTACAGAAACACCCCAAAGCTTGTCACACCCAATGAAGCTATGTGGGGAAACCAAGGCTATAAATCTAACAGATTGCCCACCTGATATATATATATATATATATGAACTCCCCCTTAATCTTGTAAATTCGCTTTGAAGTGAAGTGTTTTATACGAGGTGAGATTATAGGGCTGCGACAGGCCTGCTCCAGGTACCTGGGGAGGGAGATGGGAGAGGAGACACAGAGCGAGGAACCTGGCAGAGAATTGGGCACAGGTTAAAAAGGGGGCTGGGAGCGGGAGTGAGGGACAGTGAGTCAAGTACATTGCGTTTTAATGATCGGGTAGAATGGGATGCTTTGGAGTGTGCGGTGTCACAATTATAATGCCGAATTCACCGAGCAAACCCTCTGCTTTTCTGGTTGTTAATTGGTAATTCTCAACTGCCTGTTGAGAGGGTCCTTCTCCCCTACGATATCAGGAACGGTGTGATCTTACTCTCTCCGTGGGTTTTCAGTCCCCCTCCGAAATTGGGGAGGGGTTTCCACGCTTCAGGGTTTGCTGGAAGAGGTACTAAATATTATTATTGTATTAATAATCCTTGAAGGCTGGAAATGACTTGCCTCTCAATCTTCACTCTGGAATCCCCACAAAGCACGATCAAGGGTTCCACTGGCCGGCCGCTTGGCTGCAGAAAAAGTAAAATCGTCTTAATGCATTGAAACCATTCGGCCCATCGTGCCCGTGCTGGCTCTTCTTTTGAAAGAGCTGTCCACTCCCCTGCTCTTTCCCCCATGGCCCGGTTAATAATTTTTTCCTTTTCAACTATTTATCCAATTCCCTTTTTGAAAGTTACTATTGAATCTGCTTCCACCGTCCTTTCAGGCAGCGCATTCCAGATCACAACAATTCGCTGTGTTAAAAAAATTCTCCCCATCTCCCACTCTGGTACTTTTGCCAATTATCTTAAATCTACTTCATAGGAAAGCCAAGCGACCCCTCATGTACCCTATATATATATGTGTGTGTGTCTGTGCATGTGTGTGTGTGTGTCTGTGCATGTGTGTGTGTGTCTGTGCATGTGTGTGTATGTATGTGAGTGTGTGTGTGTGTGCAGGGGGAAAGTGATGCTGAAAATCTATAGGCGAAGGACTCCCTAAGTGTTCCCAATATTTAAATACAGTACATGAGAGAGGAGCTGATGGTGTGATCAGGGTGCAGTTAGTATTTCTGCGGTGAGTTCTGTACAGTTCGATCGACAACATGGCATCCGGCTGAATTAACTTTTTAATGCCTATGTACTTTTCCATATATTTTATTTATGGTTTAACAGAGATGGCCCGCTCTATACCTTGTAATTTCTCGCGTGTCTTAATTATTGTTTCGATTCCCTTCATCTATTTGCTCGGAATCATTTTTTTAAAAATCTGTTTTATAGAGTAGTTGTTTTTTTCACGAATATATTTTGTTTCCCAGATGTTAAATCCTATCTGAATCAGGTGGAACCAGAATAAATTTAGGCTGCAGCATAAAAATAATTAAACCATACTCCCGAAGTAACTCTTGAAAATGACACTAAAGGGATATAACAGATTAAAAATATTTTTCTACACGTTCGTACAGTATTAATAGGGTTAGATGTACTTTCACGGAGGAAGTTGTTTTATTTCATAAATAGAAAAATATAAATAGTAAAAATGATTATATTTATTAGAACTGTGTAATTTTAGTAAATAGCAATTATATGATGTGATAATAGGAAATATTAAAATCGCATCATTTAAAATGGGAAAGATTTCAATTATTTGATTGACTAGTATAAATGAAATTGTATTGAATGTATAGGAGAATTAATGTATCATTTTAGTAAATTATATTTGAAAAAGAAAATAAAATTGCATTTTTAAAGGCACAATTTTATCATTTCAATAGAAAGAGTTCAAATTGTATCGTTTTAATAAATAGGGACAATTCAAACTGTATTTTAATAAATAGACAATTCAAACTGTATTTCAATAAATAGGAATAATTAAAAGTATATTGTCATAGTAAAAATTAAAATGGTATTTTAAAAACTAGAGATCATCCAATTTGTATCGTTTTAATTTTTAAAAATTAAATGAAAATCCTTGTATTATTTCCCCTTTAAAATAGCCTCTCAACTGACAATTAACAAATAGCCGAAAACTTTATTCCTAAACTGGATTTTTTTTTTTGTCCTTGTAAATTCGTGTTTAATGGGTATTTTTTAAAACATGTTTTGAGGACTAGTTATCGACCAGTTTGTACTGTGGGGACTCGGAGTCACGGCGAAACCATTTTAGCCGCGTTACAGAATGTTTTTTATTGAGTAGAAAAAAGCATTTTGTGTATTTTTAAAAAAAAAATTAAAATAGCCAGACGGGAAGAAGTGAAAAAAAAACACAGGTGACTCCAAACGGCGACGAGGGAAATAAACACTGGATGCATGAAATCAGTATTTTTCGTTTGTGTCCTTTTAAAACAATTCAGTGTTTAAGCAGTGGGCTTATTGAAAGCACAATATTTATATTTTTGCTGATTATTCGAGAGCCGTTTTGATCACTGTGCACTTTCTTTCCACCGATTGTTTACCTCCCCCTTTCGTTTCCAAAACTGCCCAGAATTACACAGTTGCTGATTCCAAATAATAACTATTATTAGTTATTAGATTATCCGTTTGCAATCTGATATAGCTCCAGTGTGTGTTAACACAAGCCTAATGCATTCTACTGACCAACGATACTGATGCGGTTTAATTTTATTTGTAAATATATATTTTAAAATATGCTGTCAGCAGTTTAGCGTCCCACTGGAGATGTATCTTACGATCATGTATCTTGCCTCTGTGCAATTTAAAGTCGATTTAATGTGCGACTCTATCTCACCAACTGAGACTGAATGAGACTACATAATGCTGGAAATTAGATTGTCCGTTTCCAACACACAGTATCCGATTTGTTTTCACCTTTCACATAAAATAATGTTTTGAAAATAAAACAAAAAACGTTTATTTAGAGCGGATCTCCGTTGTGAAATTGTCACTCTTCAACGAGCTAGTCCAGAATGCTAGATCTAAACTTCCCGATAAAATTTTTTTTTTGGTGAATTGGATACACATTTAAAAAGGATTTTCTTTGCAGAGCTGTGGGGGAAAGGAGAGGGGGAAGGGGGCTCTTTCAAAGAGCCAGCACAGACACGACGGGCCGATTGGCCTCCTTCTGTGTGCTGTATGATTCAATGAGTGAGGGAGCTGGAGTGAAGCTAGATTCGAATGCATACACAGGGACCTGGAAATTTAAAAAAAGAAGTATATATATATATAGATAAATCAGGAGAGAGAAATAGAGAGCTTTACAAATTGTTCTCTCTAATCTGATTATTAATTCATTAAAGATAGTTTCTTGCACACTTAGTGTTTGCAGATGATGAGATTGTTTCACTTAACCTGGATTTATTCCTCCCTTTCTGCTGATGTGCGCGTAAAATTTTTTTCTTGTTGTCCTGTGTGCTATTAGTGAGGCTGGGAAGATTGTCACAGCTTATTGTACCGTTACCGTGGACGGTCAGACTTTTGACACCTCGACAGTTGTGTGTGGCAAATAACCAGTTTTGTGCTGGCGTGAAATTTTGAGTGTGCCCCCGTTACAGCAGCTGCTCGGGCTCCCATCAGACTGGGCAGTCAGAAAGCAAGAACAACAAAAAAACAACAAAAAGGGATTGGCATCCGCTGTATTTAGCATTTTGTCCCCCTGCCCTTTCGAAAACACCCCCGAAAACATTTTGCACAAAGTGACTCCCACTGTCAGGCACATGTGGGTAAAACACATCTGATCACAAGTGCCCCAGATGATGGTGAATTTTCATTTTTAAATGCTTGCAATGTCCTGGTAGATTCTCCAACACCAAAAAGCATTAAGCGACTGGCTAGGTGTTTAAAAAACCACGTTTATAAAGCAGCGGCAGTTATACCGTCGTGTGCACCAGGCCGGAACCAGGGGTGGGGGGTGGGTGGGGGAAATCAGGGTCTGCCGCGATGCCTCCTGCAGTCGAATAGCGCGCGCGGTCCAGGCTCACACGGGCGACCAGTGGGGACTTGAGGGTGTGTGCGGCTTCTGTACCCCAGCACCCTGAGGAAGGAGGAAGGGGTGGGGAGAGCAAGAAGGTCATAATGTGACTTTCTTGGTGAAACTGCAAAGACGGTTCGGGATGAGGTCACTTTGTTGGCTTTTAGTGAGTGTCAGATTGGCTCCGCTGCCAGCTCTTAGGCTGGCGTACCAGTCCCACTCCAGGCTTTGAGCTCATGATTTAACTGAGGGAGTGTGGTACTGAGGGGGTGCGGTACTGAGGGAGTGTGGTACTGAGAGGGGGCAGTACTGAGGGAGTGTGGTACTGAGAGGGGGCAGTACTGAGGGAGTGTGGTACTGAGAGGGGGCAGTACTGAGGGAGTGTGGTACTGAGAGGGGGCAGTACTGAGGGAGTGTGGTACTGAGGGGGCCTAGTACTGAGGGAGTCTGGTACTGAGAGGACGTAGTACTGAGGGGGCCTAGTACTGAGGGAGTGTGGTACGGAGAGGAGGCAGTTCTGAGGAAGTGCGATACTGAGGGAATGTGGTACCGAGGGAGTGCGGTACTGAGAGGGTGCAGTACTGAGGGAATGTGTTACTGAGGGGGGGCAGTACTGAGGGGGGGCAGTACTGAGGGGGCGTGGTACTGAGGGAATGTGTTACTGAGGGGGGGCAGTACTGAGGGGGTGCGGTACTGAGGGAATGTGTTACTGAGGGGGGGCAGTACTGAGGGGGTGCATTACTGAGGGGGGCAGTACTGAGGGGGCGTGGTACTGAGGGGGCGTGGTACTGAGGGGGTGCAGTACTGAGGGGGTGTGGTACTGAGGGAATATGGTACTGAGGGGGTGCGGTACTGAGGGGGTGCGGTACTGAGGGGGTGTGGTACTGAGGGGGTGTGGTACTGAGGGGGTGTGGTACTGAGAATGTGGTACTGAGGGGGTGCGGTACTGAGGGGGTGCGGTACTGAGGGGGTGCGGTACTGAGGGGGTGTGGTACTGAGGGGGTGTGGTACTGAGGGGGTGTGGTACTGAGGGGGTGTGGTACTGAGGGGGTGTGGTACTGAGGGGGTGTGGTACTGAGGGGGTGTGGTACTGAGGGGGTGTGGTACTGAGGGGGTGTGGTACTGAGGGGGTGTGGTACTGAGGGGGTGTGGTACTGAGGGGGTGTGGTACTGAGGGGGTGTGGTACTGAGGGGGTGTGGTACTGAGGGGGTGTGGTACTGAGGGGGTGTGGTACTGAGGGGGTGCGGTACTGAGGGGGTGCGGTACTGAGGGGGGAGCGATACTGAGGGAGTACGGTACTGAGGGAATGCGATACTGAAGGAGTGCGGTACTGTTGGAGGAGCTGTCTTTCAGCTGAGATCTTAAACCGAGGCCCAGTTCAGATAAATTTAAAAGATCCCATGGTGCCATTCAAAGAACTCTGTGTGCATGTACCTGTGTAAGTGTGTGCGTGTACCTGTATATGCGTGTGTGTACCTGTATATGTGTGTGCGTGTACCTGTATATGTGTGTGCATGTACCTGTATATGTGTGTGCGTGTACCTGTATATGTGTGTGCGTGTACCTATATATGTGTGTGCGTGTACCTGTATATGTGTGTGCGTGTACCTGTATATGTGTGTGCGTGTACCTGTATAAGTGTGTGCGTGTACCTGTATATGTGTGTGCGTGTACGTATATATGTGTGTGCGTGTACCTGTATATGTGTGTGCATGTACCTATATATGTGTGTGCATGTACCTATATATGTGTGTGCATGTACCTGTATATGTGTGTGCGTGTACCTGTATATGTGTGTGCGTGTACCTATATATGTGTGTGCATGTACCTATATATGTGTGTGCATGTACCTGTATATGTGTGTGCGTGTACCTGTATAAGTGTGTGCGTGTACCTGTATAAGTGTGTGCGTGTACCTGCATATGTGTGTGCGTGTACCTATATATGTGTGTGCATGTACCTGTATATGTGTGTGCGTGTACCTGTATATGTGTGTGCGTGTACCTGTATAAGTGTGTGCGTGTACCTGTATATGTGTGTGTGTGCGTGTACCTGTATATGTGTGTGCATGTACCTGTATATGTGTGTGCGTGTACCTGTATAAGTGTGTGCGTGTACCTGTATATGTGTGTGCGTGTACGTATATATGTGTGTGCGTGTACCTGTATATGTGTGTGCGTGTACCTATATATGTGTGTGCATGTACCTGTATATGTGTGTGCGTGTACCTGTATATGTGTGTGCGTGTACCTGTATAAGTGTGTGCGTGTACCTGTATATGTGTGTGCGTGTACCTATATATGTGTGTGCATGTACCTGTGTAAGTGTGTGCGTGTACCTGTATATGTGTGTGTGTACCTGTATAAGTGTGTGCGTGTACCTGTATATGTGTGTGTGTACCTGTATAAGTGTATGCATGTACCTGTATATGTGTGTGTGTGTACCTGTATAAGTGTGTGCATGTACCTGTATATGTGTGTGTGTGTACCTGTATAAGTGTGTGCGTGTACCTGTATATGTGTGTGCGTGTACCTGTATAAGTGTGTGCGTGTACCTGCATATGTGTGTGCGTGTACCTATATATGTGTGCATGTACCTATATATGTGTGTGCATGTACCTATATATGTGTGTGCATGTACCTGTATATGTGTGTGCGTGTACCTGTATATGTGTGTGCGTGTACCTGTATATGTGTGTGCGTGTACCTGTATATGTGTGCGTATACCTGTATATGTGTGTGCGTGTACCTGTATAAGTGTGTGCGTGTACCTTTATAAGTGTGTGCGTGTACCTGTGTGTGCATGTACCTGTATATGTATTTGTGTGTGCATGTACATGTACATGTGTGTACCTGTATATGTATGTGTATACGTGTGCGTGTAAAACACATTGTTTTATCACTCCAATAATCCTTTCAGTGATCACTAGGACAGGCTCCCTTCTTTAGGGTCCAATATTACGAGGGCTTATCTGATGGGGAAATATCAGACATTGTATTATTTATATTATTGCAATGATAATATTGGTGATTGCTAAAAGTGCTTCAGGAAGGATTATTTTTCAAAAGAGACACTAAGACAAATACACGATAGCTACAAATTACTTGATAGGGGAAATAAAAAGATCAAAAAGTGAATCTCAAGATTTCACCATTCAATCAGGTGGTGTCTTTACTTAGTTACTGAGGTGACAAACAACAACGTGCCTTTATATAGAGCCTTTAACGTAGTAAAACGTCCCCAAGGCGCTTCACAGGAGCGTAAATCAGACAAAATTTGACACCGAGCCACATAAGGAGATATTAGGACAGGTGACCAAAAGCTTGGTCAAAGAGGGAGGTTTTAAGAAGCGTCTTAAAGGAGGAGGGAGAGGCGGAGAGGTTTAGGGAGGGAATTCCAGAGCTTAGGGCCCAGGCGGCTGAAGGCACGGCCGCCAATGGCGGAGCGATGGAAATCGGGGATGGGCAAGATGCCAAAATTGGAGGAGCGCAGAGATCTCGGAGGGTTGTAGGGGCTGGAGGAGGTTACAGAGATGGGGGGGGGGGGGGGAGGAGATGGAGGGGATTTGAAAACGAGGATGAGAATTTTAAAATTGAGGTGTTGCTGGAACCAGTTAAATAGCAGCCAATGTGAGGCCTCTAAATTACTCACTGGTGACATGGATTGCAACATAACTCGAAAACCATCTCCTTTTATAGGGCAGTGATCGCACCAGTGACACTTGAAGGGTATAGATGCAGGATGGGGGGTCCAGAACGAGGGGTCACAGTCTCAGGATACAGGGGTAGGACATTTAGGACTGAGATGAGGAGAAATTTCTTCACTCAGAGGGTGGTGAACCTGTGGAATTCTCTACCACAGAAGGCTGTGGCGGCCAAGTCACTGAATATATTTAAGAAGGAGCTAGATAGATTTCTAGACACAAAAGGCATCAAGGGGTATGGGGAGAGAGCGGGAATATGGTATTGAGATAGAGGATCAGCCATGATCGTATTGAATGGCGGAGCAGGCTCGAAGGGCCGAATGGCCTACTCCTGCTCCTATTTTCTATGTTTCTAAAGTTCAGGTGGTCAACTGTGTCACCTCAACACCCAGGTGTAGTGTGGTCTTATTCAGCCTGTCAACTATTTGAGGCCAGCCTCTCCTTTCACCCAAGCCCCCTCACTTGCGGGTGTCAGCCGTGGCTCAGTGGGTAGCACTCGCACCTCTGAAGTCAGATGGTTGTGGGTTCAAGTCCCATCGCTGCTGTTTGGATGAAGAGCAGGGGGGAGTTCTCCCTGGTGTCCTGGGGCCAATATTTATCCCTCAACCAACATCACTAAAAAAACAGGTTATCTGGTCATTATCACATTGCTGTTTGTGGGATCTTGCTGTGCCCAAATTGGCTGCCATGTTTCCTACATTACAACAATGACCACACTTCAAAAAAAGTACTTCATTGGCTGTAAAATGCTTTGGGCTATTGTGAAAGGTGAGATAGAAATGTAGGTCCTTCTGGGGAGGGGAGAGATGAGGGAGGACTTTTGACTGACTTGCATCAAGTTGTTTTAAGAAACTGGTCCTTCCTGGCTGGAGTAGATCTATGTGGCTGAACTGGAGAATTGGCTTTGCAGCCAGGCAACGCAAACAAGATCACCGTGGCTCAGTGGGCAGCACTCTCGCCTCTGAGTCAGAAGGTCGTGGGTTCGAGCCCCGCTCTAGAGACTTGAGCCCACAATCTAGGCTGACACTCCCGGTGAGGGAGTGCTGCACTGTCAGAAGTGCTGTCTTTTCCAATATATATTAGGCCCCAGTTGGAGTGTTGTGTCCAATTCTGGGCACCACACTTTAGGCAGGATGTCAAGGCCTTGGAGAGGGTGCAGGGGAGATTTACCAGAATGGTACCAGGGATGAGGGACTTCAGTTATGTGGAGAGACTGGAGAAGCTGGGATTGTTCTCCTTAGAGCAGAGAAGGTTAAGGGGGAGGTTTAATCG
Source organism: Heptranchias perlo (assembly GCF_035084215.1). Classification (NCBI taxonomy): domain Eukaryota; kingdom Metazoa; phylum Chordata; class Chondrichthyes; order Hexanchiformes; family Hexanchidae; genus Heptranchias; species Heptranchias perlo. Next base: position 5,543,591 of record NC_090368.1, on the reverse strand, counting down.
AGGTATTCAAAATCATGAGGGGTTTTGATAGAGTAAATAAGGAGAAACTGTGCCAGGAGAGTCGGTAACCAGAAGACACAGATTTACGATAATTGGCAAAAAAGCCTGGGAGGAGACGAGGACAAATTTTTTTAACGCAGCGAGTTATTCTGATCTGGAATGCGCTGCCTGAAAGGGCGGTGGAAGCAGATTCAACAGTAACTTTCAAAAGGGGAATTGGATAAATACTTGAAGGGGAAAAATTTGCAGGGCTACGGGGAAAGAGCAGGGGGGGAGTGGGACTAATTGGATAGTTCTTTCAAAGGTCCAGCATGGGCACGATGGGCCGAATGGCCTCCTTCTGTGCTGTGCGATTCTACAGTGCTGGCCCAGGCCAAAAACTGATGCTGAGGCGACGGTATGACTACAGCCTTTGCTTATTTTTTCTTTCATTTGGTTCTCAGATGTTGCTGTCAAGGCCCATACATTGCCCACCCATGGGTGGCACTACCAGGCACTGGTGGGTCTTCCAGCCCCTGTTTGATACAACTGAGTGTGGCTTGCCGGACCACTTCAAGGGGACATCAAGTCCTTGGAGGGGGTGCAGCGCAAATTCATGATACGGGGACTTAAAGGGTTAAATTCTGAGGCCAGGTTGCATAAATCAGCCAATGGAATGGCAGAACAGGCTCGAGGGGCTGAATGGCCTCCTTCTTTTCCTCTGTCCCTATAGACTAGCCTCGTATTCCCTCGAGTATAGAAGATTAAGGGGTGATCTAATCGAGGTGTTTAAGATAGGGTCGATAGAGAGAAACTATTTCCTCAGGTGGGGGGGGTCCAGAACAAGGGGGCAGAACCTTAAAATTAGAGCCGGGCCGTTCAGGGGTGATGTCAGGAAACACTTCCTCACACAAAGGGGGAGTGGAAATCTGGAACTCTCTCCCCCAAAAAAGATGTTGAGGCTGGAGTGGGGGTCAATTGAAAATTTCAAAACTGAGATGGATAGATTTTTGTTGGGTATTAAGGGTGACGGAACCAAGGCGGGTCGATGGGGTTAAGATACAGACCGGCCGTGATCTAATTGAATGGCGGAACAGGCTCGAGGGGCTGAATGGCCTCCTCCTGCTCCTACGGACAAAGATCTTGCCTTTTTGTATTGTAGATAACCTTGCATCTCACCGCCCGAGTAGCCTGGCTGTGATTTCAAACCCTTCTTGAGTTTCGGTCAATTCTCACTATCAAATCCTTTAATCGTCCGAAACTTTCCACCTCCATGCTACGAATCTGACTTCACCCCAAGCTAGGAATCCATGCCTTGCCAGCCCCCAACACCCACACCAAGACTTTGCACTGCATTAACCTTGTTGCTCTTTCTGGTTTGGCCTGCCGTACATTGGCCATGCCTTAGACCGCAGCCCAACTTGGACTGATACAGTCTGCACCATGTTGCGCCCTCCCTGATTGCCTCTCCCGCTGTGTACAATGATGTTGGCTGGGGGGGCGGGCGGGGGGGTTAGTGGGGCACGAGAGATCAGTTGGAACCTCTTTCAGCCGATCTTAGGGTCCTGAGCCTGGAAGCTGCTTCTTGATTGGTGCAGAAAATGCCGCTCGTTCATTGGTCGAAATGCAACCCATCGGAAAGCTGGTCTTCCAATCATCGAGAAGCGCTCGGTGATTTCTGCACCTCACCAAATGTTAGAGAGGGAATGTGGGGCAAGGGTTGGAGTCGGCTCTCGGTCCCATCTTGCTCAACATTGCAGAACCTGCCCTGGGAGTGTTTGATGGGACAGTGTAGAGGGAGCTTTACTCTGTATCTAACCCTGTACCTGCCCTGGGAGTGTTTGATGGGACAGTGTAGAGGGAGCTTTACTCTGTATCTAACCCTGTACCTGCCCTGGGAGTGTTTGATGGGACAGTGTAGAGGGAGCTTTACTCTGTATCTAACCCGTGCTGTACCTGCCCTGGGAGTGTTTGATGGGACAGTGTAGAGGGAGCTTTACTCTGTATCTAACCCGTGCTGTACCTGCCCTGGGAGTGTTTGATGGGATAGTGTAGAGGGACATCAAATAGTATTGCATTCATGTAACACCTTATCACACTGATCAAATACAATGAAGTGCAGTTACTGTTGTTACACAGGCAAAAGCAGCAGCCAATTGCGCACAGCAAGATCCCACAAACAGCAATGAGGTGAATGATCAAATAATCTGATTTTGATGGTCTTGGTTGAGGGATAACTATTGCCCAGGACACCAGGGAGAACTCCCCCCTGCTCTTCTTCCAATCTTTAACGTCCACCTGAGGGGGCCAGACTGGGCCTCGGATTAACGTCTCGTCCGAAAGACGGCACCATCCAGACAGTGCAGCACTCCCTCAGTGCTGGCACTGGGAATATCGATCGTGTGCTCAAGTCTCTGGAGCGAGGACTCGAACCCACGACCATCTGACTCAGAGGCGGGAGTGCTGCTGCGGAGTTACGGCCTGGCTTATGTGCGGATCGGGTTGCCAACCCTCCAGGGTTGCCCTGGAGTCTCCAGGAATTGAAGGTTAATTGGGCACTCCTGTGAGCAACCTGAGAGAAACATCATTGAAAAATTATGTGCTTCATGGTCCATTTCTTATTGGAGATGGAGGAGTGGGGGGGGGAGGAAGAGAGGAGCGATTGGGCAGGGCATATCACGTTTTGAAACCTCCAGGAATACATCCGACCAAAGTTGGCAACCCTATGGGCGGAATGGGAGCTTGAACCCACAGCCTTCTGACTCTGAGGTGAGAGTGTTACCCACTGAGCCAAGTTAACCTGCTTGTATAGTGCCCCCATCATGTTGCACCTGTCCTTAAACGCTGGATGCTGGACACTGGGAAAAGTAATCCCCCTGTGCTCCTTGCCCTACATTGGCTCCCGGTCCGGGAACGCCTCAATTTTAAAATTCTCATCCTCGTGTTCAAATCCCCCTCCATGGCCCTCCCTATCCCTGTAACCTCCTCCAGCCCCTACAACCCTCCGAGATCTCTGCGTTCCTCCAATTCTGGCCTCTTGCGCATCCCCCGATTTCCATCGCTCCGCCATTGGCGGCCGTGCCTTCAGCCGCCCGGGCCCTAAGCTCTGGAATTCCCTCCCTAAACCTCTCCGCCTCTCTCTCCTCCTTTAAGACACTCCTTAAAACCTACCTCCTTGACCAAGCTTTTGGTCACCTGTCCTAATATCTCCTTATGTGGCTCGGTGTTGAATTTTGTTTGATAATCGCTCCTGGGAAGCGCCTTGGGACGTTTTACCATGTTAAAGGCGCTATATAAATGCAGGTTGTTGTTGTGTTTCCCAGTATTATTCTCCTCACCTTGAATCCACCAAAAAAAAATTACAATAGGGGGGTGGGGAAATAATAGACGCATTTTCAGACTGTCGGAGCCAGGGATCGATCGATTGCCTGTGGTTTTCTGTCTCAGGTATGGATCTGTTGCAATGCAGAGGATTTTTGCACATTCAATCCGATTTTATTGAACACATTTAAATTCTCAAATGCAGAGTGTATGCTTTACAGACCTCAACCCCCCCATCCCTTACCCATTGATCAGGGCAGGGCGCTCGCTGGGATTCGTTTCCTCCGATACCTTGCCCAAGTCGCCCTTTGCTCAAGGTTTTGACATTCAACCGTGGGGGGCGTCACGTCCGAGCTCAATCACCCCCCCACCCCACTCCAACCACCTCCCCTTTTCTTCTGACATCCATTTATCACGCCAATATTTATCCCTCAACCAACACCTAAGAACAGGTTATCCGGTCATTATCACATTGCTGTTTGTGGGATCTTGCTGTGCGCGAATTGGCTGCCGCGTTTCCTAAAACGGTGACGACACTTGAAAAAAGGACTTGGTTGGCTGTAAAGCGTCTTGGGACGTCCTGAAAGGCGCTATATAAATGCAAGTTCTTTCTCCAGTGGGGTGGGAGGAGGTTCGTGTGGAGCATAAACACCGGCATAGACCAGTTGGGCCGAATGGCCTGTTCCCGTGCTTTAAATTCTCGGTAATTCTATATAAAAATTTATCTACGCTATTCGCCTCAACCGCTCCGCGAGTTCCACATTCTCTGGGTGAAGAAGTTTCTCCTGAATTCCATACTGGGTTTATTAGCGGACGATCTTATCTTTATGACCCCGACCCCACAGGTGTGAAACATCTTCCCTGTCGAGCCCCTTCGTCATTTTGAAGACCCCTATCAGGCCACCCCCTCAGCCCTGGAGGAAAGAGCCCCGGCCTGTTCAGCCTTTCCTGATCGGAGTCAACAAGCTGATGAGGACATTTTGGGAGGGGAGAGGGCGGCAGGGAGACCTTTTCACGAGGACCGTTTTAAGGTGCTGGTGTTTGAGGTTGGAACCTTTGCTGATTTGTCCAGTGAGGCGGTAATCTCTTATCGATTCAAAAAAAAAATGCAAAAAGTGATGTAAATGGTGCAACTTGATTAAAAGAGAGAGGAAGTGAGTTAGCAGCTTCTGATTAATTTTGTGGTTTAAATGCTTTCTTCTGGGTGAGTTCAGTGGCAGGAGATCTTGATTAATCGCCGCCTTAATGTATGAATCCTCTCAGCAGCTTCCGGGGTTTTTCAGCTCTTCCATGTCGGAGAGCTGACGTGGCTGTCACGACATTAAGAGACAAAGCCTTTCAAATAAGACAGAAACACTTGGGTAGTACAGGAGGGCCAGCCCCAAGGTGTCGGAGAAGGGAGAGAGAGAGAGAGAGAGAGAGAGAGAATCCGCTGGCGTTAAAACCCCTCCTTCTTTTCGACGTGGGAAGAAGTTCAGAGGGCATGAGTGGGAAACTCATGGTGGAGCAGAAGAAAAGTGCTAAGTATTTTTTTGAAGTGTGGGTCACTGTGGTAACGTAGGGAGATGCGGCAGCCAATTTGCGCACAGCAAGATCCCACAAACAGCAATGAGATAAATGACCCAGATCGTCTGTTTTTAGCGATGTTGGTTGAGGGATAAATATTGGCCCCAGGACCCCGGGAGAACTCCCCCCCGCTCTTCTTGGAATAGTGGTCGTTGGGATCTTTTGCGTCCACCTGAGAGGGGCATTCGGTTTAACGTCTCATCCGAGACCACCGACAGTGTAGCACTCCCTCAGTACTGCACTGGGAGTGTCGGCCTAGGTTTTGTGCTCGAGTCTCTGGAGTGGGGGCTCGAACCCACGACCTTCTGACTCAGGAGGTAAGAGAGTGCTGCCCACTGAGCCACGGGTGGGTGAGGAAGGAGATCTGTGATATTAGAGGGGTCAAAGGCGGATACAGGGACTTAAGGGAGTCGGAGCACAGCGAGCAAGAGAGAGAGAGAGAAAGCACAGGTGGGACTTGAGAGAGGCCAAGGAGCATCGGTCGCTATTGGAAACGGCCTCTCGCACTCCCAGCGCCTTCAGTGGGAGAATGCCAATGCAGGGCGTTAGCGGGTGACTTGGTACCAGGGACCAAGGTGTTTGCCCCACGCTGGGGGGTCGAGACTCCTGGAATTTCCTTGTGTGCCGTCCTTGAGAAATGAGTCACTTCTGTGCCAGGCTGTGTGAGTGTTGATATGCGAGTTGCCTTGCTGAATGGAGATAAAGCAGCACCTTTGGCCCGAGCCTGGACCCGTCGCTTCGAAAACACAGGCCACAGCTCCACCAGGTGGCCCCATTGGTAAATACATTACCATCCGCAGCAACATACAGGATCAGGAGGAGGCCGTTCAGCCCCTCGAGCCTGTTCCGCCATTCTATCAGATCATGGCTGATCTGTACCTCAACCCCACTTGCCCGCCTTTGCTCCATATCCCTTGATCCCCTTACCCAACAAAACTCTCAGTTTTGAAAGCTCCAGTTGTCCCCCAGTATCCACAGGCTTTTTGGGGGAGAGAGTTCCAGGTTTCCACTCCCCTTTGTGTGAACATAGGAACAGGAGTAGACCATTCCGGCCTTCGTGCCTGCTCCGCCATTTGATAAGATCGTGGCTGATCTGTGATCTAACTCCATATACCTGCCTTTGGCCCATATCCCTTAATACCTTTGGTTGCCAAAAAGCTATCCACCTCACATTTAAATTTAGCATTTGAGCTAGTATCAATTGCCGTTTGCGGAAGAGAGTTCCAAACTTCTACCACCCTTTGTGTGTAGAAATGTTTTCTAATCTCGCTCCTGAAAGGTTTGGCTCTAATTTTTAGACTGTGCCCCCTACTCCTAGAATCCCCAACCAGCGGAAATAGTTTCTCTCTATCCACCCTATCTGTTCCCCTTAATATCTTATAAACATCGATCAAATCACCCCTAGAGAATACAACCCCAATTTGTGTAATCTCTCCTCGTAACTTAACCCCTGAAGTCCGGGTATCATTCTAGTAAACCTACGCTGCACTCCCTCCAAGGCCAATATGTCCTGCCGAAGGTGCGGTGCCCAGAACTGCTCACAGTATTCCAGGTGCGGTCTAACCAGGGTTTTGTATAGCTGCAGCATAGAACTGCTTCCTGACATCACCCCTGAACGACCTGGCTCTAATTTTAAGGTTCTGCCCCCCTTGTTCTGGACTCCCCCCACCAGAGGAAATAGTTTCTCTCTATCTGCCCTATCGAATCCTTTTGTCATTTCAAACACTTTGATTAGATCACCCCTCAAACTTCTAAACGCAAGGGAACGCAAGCCAACTTTCTGCCCTTATAATTTAAGCCTTTTAAGCCCCGGTGAATCTGTGCTGTATCCCCAACCAAAGCTAATATATCCTTCCTAAGGAGCGGTGCCCAGAACTGAACGCTGTATCTTCAGATGGGGGTCTGACCAGGACTCTGTACAACTGAAGCATCACCTCCTCCCCATTGTATTCCAGCCCCCTCCAGATAAAGGCCAACATTCCACTAGCTTTTTTGATTGCGTTTTGTGTACCTGTGCTCTAGCTTTTAGTGATTTCTGCACTTGCACCCCTCAATCCCTTTGCCCCTTTACAGCTCCGAGTCTCTCACCATTAAGAAAACACTCTGATTTGTCTTTCTCCGATCCAGAGTAGATGACCTCAGGCCTTCCCACACTGAACTCCATCCGCCACAGTTTTGCCCACTCACTTAATCTGACTATGTCCCCCTGTGACTTCCTCCTAACACCCACACAAAACACAGCACCTCCTAACTTTGTGCAAACAGGGACACGTAACTCTCTATTCCTTCACCCAAATCATTAATATATACGGTGAAAAGCTGAGGCCTCCAGTACAGATCCCATGGGAACACCACTTGTCACATCCCGTCAATCAGAGAATGAACTCTTATCCCTCCTCTCTGTCCGCTAACTCCCAACTGATCACCGACCCATATCACAAGGTTACCTCCAATTCCTTGAGCTCCCATTTCTGATAATAATCTCTTGTGTGGAACCTTCCCTTCTGGAAGTCCATATAGACAACACCCATAGACACTCCCCTGTCCACCTTGCTATGGAGTTACTGTTTATTCAGCAGGGTAAGGGTCACCCACTGTGTAACTGTACAGAGTTATTCGTTATTCAGCAGGGTAAGGGTCACTCACTGTGTAAGTGTACGGAGTTATCCGTTATTCAGCAGGGTAAGGGTCACTCACTGTGTAACTGTACGGAGTTATCGGTTATTCAGCAGGGTAAGGGTCACTCACTGTGTAAGTGTACGGAGTTACTGTTTATTCAGCAGGGTAAGGGTCACTCACTGTGTAAGTGTACGGAGTTACTGTTTATTCAGCAGGGTAAGGGTCACTCACTGTGTAACTGTACGGAGTTATCGGTTATTCAGCAGGGTAAGGGTCACTCACTGTGTAAGTGTACAGAGTTATCCGTTATTCAGCAGGGTAAGGGTCACTCACTGTGTAACTGTACGGAGTTATCGGTTATTCAGCAGGGTAAGGGTCACTCACTGTGGAAGTGTACGGAGTTATCGGTTATTCAGCAGGGTAAGGGTCACTCACTGTGTAAGTGTACGGAGTTATCCGTTATTCAGCAGGGTAAGGGTCACTCACTGTGTAACTGTACGGAGTTATCCGTTATTCAGCAGGGTAAGGGTCACTCCCTGTGTAAGTGTACGGAGTTATCCGTTATTCAGCAGGGTAAGGGTCACTCACTGTGTAAGTGTACGGAGTTATCCGTTATTCAGCAGGGTAAGGGTCACTCACTGTGTAACTGTACGGAGTTATCCGTTATTCAGCAGGGTAAGGGTCACTCACTGTGTAAGTGTACGGAGTTATCCGTTATTCAGCAGGGTAAGGGTCACTCACTGTGTAACTGTACGGAGTTATCCGTTATTCAGCAGGGTAAGGGTCACTCACTGTGTAACTGTACGGAGTTATCGGTTATTCAGCAGGGTAAGGGTCACTCACTGTGTAACTGTACGGAGTTATCCGTTATTCAGCAGGGTAAGGGTCACTCCCTGTGTAAGTGTACAGAGTTATCCGTTATTCAGCAGGGTAAGGGTCACTCACTGTGTAAGTGTACAGAGTTACCGTTTATTCAGCAGGGTAAGGGTCACTCACTGTGTAAGTGTACAGAGTTATCGGTTATTCAGCAGGGTAAGGGTCACTCACTGTGTAACTGTACAGAGTTATCGGTTATTCAGCAGGGTAAGGGTCACTCACTGTGTAAGTGTACGGAGTTATCGGTTATTCAGCAGGGTAAGGGTCACTCACTGTGTAACTGTACGGAGTTATCCGTTATTCAGCAGGGTAAGGGTCACTCCCTGTGTAAGTGTACAGAGTTATCCGTTATTCAGCAGGGAAAGGGTCACTCACTGTGTAAGTGTACAGAGTTACCGTTTATTCAGCAGGGTAAGGGTCACTCACTGTGTAAGTGTACAGAGTTATCGGTTATTCAGCAGGGTAAGGGTCACTCACTGTGTAACTGTACAGAGTTATCGGTTATTCAGCAGGGTAAGGGTCACTCACTGTGTAACTGTACGGAGTTATCCGTTATTCAGCAGAGTAAGGGTCACTCACTGTGTAAGTGTACAGAGTTATCCGTTATTCAGCAGGGTAAGGGTCACTCACTGTGTAAGTGTACGGAGTTATCGGTTATTTAGCAGGGTAAGGGTCACTCACTGTGTAACTGTACGGAGTTATCGGTTATTCAGCAGGGTAAGGGTCACTCCCTGTGTAACTGTACGGAGTTATCGGTTATTCAGCAGAGTAAGGGTCACTCACTGTGTAAGTGTACGGAGTTATCCGTTATTCAGCAGGGTAAGGGTCACTCACTGTAACTGTACGGAGTTATCGGTTATTCAGCAGGGTAAGGGTCACTCCCTGTGTAACTGTACAGAGTTATCCGTTATTCAGCAGGGTAAGGGTCACTCACTGTGTAAGTGTACAGAGTTATCGGTTATTCAGCAGGGTAAGGGTCACTCACTGTGTAACTGTACAGAGTTATCGGTTATTCAGCAGGGTAAGGGTCACTCACTGTGTAAGTGTACAGAGTTATCGGTTATTCAGCAGGGTAAGGGTCACTCCCTGTGTAAGTGTACAGAGTTATCGGTTATTCAGCAGGGTAAGGGTCACTCCCTGTGTAACTGTACGGAGTTATCGGTTATTCAGCAGGGTAAGGGTCACTCCCTGTGTAACTGTACGGAGTTATCGGTTATTCAGCAGGGTAAGGGTCACTCCCTGTGTAACTGTACAGAGTTATCGGTTATTCAGCAGGGTAAGGGTCACTCCCTGTGTAACTGTACGGAGTTATCGGTTATTCAGCAGGGTAAGGGTCACTCCCTGTGTAACTGTACGGAGTTATCGGTTATTCAGCAGGGTAAGGGTCACTCCCTGTGTAACTGTACAGAGTTATCGGTTATTCAGCAGGGTAAGGGTCACTCCCTGTGTAACTGTACGGAGTTATCGGTTATTCAGCAGGGTAAGGGTCACTCACTGTGTAAGTGTACGGAGTTATCGGTTATTCAGCAGGGTAAGGGTCACTCACTGTGTAAGTGTACGGAGTTATCGGTTATTCAGCAGGGTAAGGGTCACTCCCTGTGTAACTGTACGGTTACTCAGCAGAAGGAGTTTAGCTCCATCTGGTGGCCACTATTAGTTATATTTCTCTAGCTCCTTTTTTCATTTGATTTTGTGAGATCCAACCAACACCTTACCGTATCTCAGAAAGTCCTTTAATCCAATTTACACGTGACTCCAGTCCGACATGACATGGTTGACACTGAATGCCCCTCTGAAGTGACCGAGCAAGCTACTTAGTTATATAATTGGAAGGCCTACCACCACCTTCTCGGGGCAACTGGGAAAGGCCAATAAATGCCGGCCTTGCCAGCTTCCCGAGAACAAATTTAAAAAATAAACTGTCGATGTACTGAGAGAGGACGAACGTTGAGACCCTCATCCAAAAGTCAGAAGGTCGTGGGTTCGAGCCCCCACTCCAGAGACTTGAGCCCATAATCCAGGCCGACACTCCCAGTGCCAGGTACTGAGGGAGTGCTGCACTGTTGGAGGTGCCGTCTTTCGGATGAGGCATTAAACCGAGGGCCCCATTTGCCCCTCTGAGGTGGACGTAAAAGATCCCACGGCTGCTACTGGAAGAAGAGCAGGGCTGTTCCCCTCAATGTCCTGGGGCCAATATTTATCCCTCAACCAACATCTCTAAAAAACAGATGATCTGGTCATTTATCACATTGCTGTTTGTGGGATCTTGCTGTGTGCAAATTGGCTGTCGCGTTTCCTACGTTACAACAGTGACCACCCTTTAACAGTATGTCATTGGCTGTAAAGTGCTTTGGGACGTCCTGAGATCATGATTGTAATGTAGGAAACACTACATTACAATCATGCGCCAATTTGCGCACAGCAAGATCCCACAAACAGCAATGTGATAATGACCAGATCATCTGTATTTTAGTGATGTTGGTTGAGGGATAAATATCGGCCCCAGGGCACCGGGGAGAACTCCCCCCTGCTCTTCTTCCAATAGTGGCCGCGGGATCTACTACGTCCACCTGAGAGGGGCAATCGGGGCCTCGGTTTGACGCCTCATCGGAAAGACGGCACCTGCGACAGTGCAGCACTCTGGGACTGGATTATGGGGCTCAAGGCACTGGAGTGGGGCTCGACCCCACAACCTTCTGACTCGAGAGTGCTGACAACTAAAGTCATCTCTTTGGGGGCGGGGGGGGGGGGGGGGAGGGAGGGAGATCAGAACTTCTTGAACGAGATTTGCAATTCTCTGCTCACTGTGCGTTTGCCTTTTCCCTCCCTTTCACTCTCCCTCTCCCTCCGCCTCTTCCCCCCCAACCCAGCAGCATGCAGAAGAAAAGAGCACGAGCAGGCCAGGAGTGACCGCAACCACCTCCCCAAGAAACACCGGCTGGTCTTCACCGACGTCCAGCGCAGGACACTTGTCGCCATCTTTAAGGAGAACCATCGCCCCTCCAAGGAGCTCCAGGTGACCATCGCCCGGCAACTGGGGCTGGAGCTGTCCACCGTCGGCAACTTCTTCATGAACTCCCGCCGGAGGAGCTTGGACAAGTGGCTGGAGGAAGGCGGGCCTTGCTCCGCAGGCTCCACCACCTCAACCTCGTCGTCTGCCAGCGCCTGCGCCAATTCATGAGTCGAAGGGCGGGCGGGCGGGCGGGGTGGGGGTTTGGGTGGGGGAGGGGGGGGGGGGCTTGCAAGAGAAAGAAAAAAAGCCGCAAGACGTGCTGAGACTGAACGCCAAAGAGATCCTTCCTGTACCTCCAGCAAGATTTCTGTCCTTTTTTTCCTCTCTGCCTTTTCTTGAGGAGTAGAAACAAAAGTTCCTGAGGTGACATTTTCGCCATCTCCAATTGACGTGTTGGCCGCAGTTCTCCATAAAGGCTGGGAAGGTCTTCTCCTGCCTGGCGGGGTGTCTGACCGGGCATTGAGTGTTCCGATTCTGCTGCATTTGGAGGGAGCGTGCGCGCGCGCGTGTAGAGGGCGGCCATTTTGTGGCCTCGGGGTGTTGCTGCGAACATGGGGCCCAGCTTGTCATTCAACGAGAGAGAGAGCGAGAGAAAGGAAAGATTCACATCGATTATAGCGCCTTGTCGGATCGCCGAACACCTTTGGCGTGCCGTGGCTGCTTTGTTACATCTGTAAAGCTCGTCATAACTGTGATGTCGCGTTAGCGGGGAGCCCGGTACAAAATGGCTGCTCTCGGGCTGCCCCCAACTACCAGTTCTGCAGTCCGTTACACTGCGACAGGGAGGCAACAGCAAATATTCTGCGTCGTAACGATCGGGATTACGAACGCACTTGCCCGCTAAGAGTAAGGGCGCCTTACGGTGGGTGTCGTGATAAGGCACATACATGCTCGTGAGCAGGTACTTGGCCTAGCGGATGAATGGGCCCACCCAACGGGAGATACATGTAGACCGGAGAGTCCGAGGTTCAGTTCCCACTTGGTTCAGGCAACAACTGGGCACCACAAGAGGCCCAGATCTCGGGAAGGAAACAAAAAATTGACGCAGTTCCCAGCTCCTGGTCGCTGCCCAGTGACTCTTGCTGGAAAAATGTGTGTACACATGTGTGCATGCGTGTGTGCAACGTAATCCGTTTAAATTGAAGTACAATTGAAACTGGGTAATAGTACAGTGCCGGGCTTACCTGAGTTAGAAGCAGGGCAGCTGAACGAGAGTCGGGTGTCCAGCAAGGTGGGCTAGTTTCGCGCCTGACCCAACACCTGATACCGCCACAGGTCAAAGACGCAAAGGCACGGCCTGTGTCTTTTGAGAAACCTTGCTCAGGCCCACAGTCCGGGAGACCAGGAGTGGAGAGACTAGGTGAGAAGCTGAGGCCACCCAGGGAGTAAAGGCTAGGCAAACACCACGGTTGTGGGAGTGTTTTCATTCAGTTAGTTGAATTCCCGAAACCCATCGCTGTGATTTATCGGCCCCTCGGGTTCCTCCTACATGAATTCCAACTCGTCCAAATCGCCACTGCCCACGTGAAATCCCTCTTCCCAGCAATCTGTCTTCCCCGATTCCCACTGCCCCCCTCACAACCCCCCCCCCGCAACAGACTGAATTCAAAATCCTTCTTTCTTGAAACCTCCTCCAGCCCAGTGTGCCTTTGTGCAACCCCTAATCTTCTAACTCTGCAGTACCCTTCCAGGCAGTGAATTCCGCTCGCTGCGTAAAAAAAATTCTCCTCACCTCCCACCCTGGCTTCTTTGCCGATCACCTTAAATCCGTGTCCTCTGGTTCCCGACCCTCCTGCCACTGGAAACAGTTTCTCCTTATTTACTCTATCAAAACCCCTTCATGATTTTGAACACCTCGATTAAATCTCCCCTTAACCTTCTCTGCTCTAAGGAGAACAACCCCAGCTTCTCCAGTCTCTCCGCAGAAGCGAAGTCCCTCATCCCTGGTACCGTTCCAGTAAATCTCCTCTGCCCCCTCCCCAAGGCCTTGACGTTCCTGGCTAAAGTGCGGTGCCCAGAATTAGACCCAATAATCCAGCTGGGGCCGCACCAGTGGGCCATAAAGGTTTAACATGTTGGTATGTTACTTTTTTGGTACCGGTCTGACTCTTGGCTCATTTTTTGATTTCGAGGAGAAAATCCCAAGTGCTCCTGCGATCACTCAGTGGGTGAAGATACAGCCCAGTGTAGCACTGAGTCACAGCGAGCGGAAGGTCCCCTGATACAATTACTTGTCCGGGTTAAGTTAGCTGATTTTGCCTCGGAACGGTACTACAATTGGACCAGCACCCCCCGGGCTGGGGAGGAGCAAAGGACAACTTCTCCTTTGAAGTTTATTGGAAATCATAAGTTTGGGGCTTTAATTACGAGGACAGGTCGCACAGACTAGGCTTGTATTCCCTCGAGTATAGAAGAATGAGGGGTGATCTAATCGAGGTGTTTAAAGGATTCGATAGGGTAGATAGAGAGAAACTATTTCCTCTGATGGGGGGAGTCCAGAATGGGTGGGGGGCAGGCACAATCTTAAAATTAGAGCTGGGCCTTTCAGGAGTGAATTCGGGAAGCACTTCTTCGCACACACTGGAAATCTGGAACTCTTCCCGCCCCCCCCCCACTGCTCTCCCCCTCCTCCCAAAAGGCTGTGGGGGCTGGGGGACGATTGGAGCTCTCAGGACTGAGAACGGTAAGATTTTTGTTAGGTGAGGGTGTCACGGGATTACGGGGCAAAGGCGGGTGAAAGGATATGGGGTGCGGAGCAGGCTCGAGGGGCTGAATGGCCTCCTATGGCGCATTGGGGAAAGTAAGGTGCCCCGTAGCTCTCCCTGCCGTGAGCTGTGCTGGACCAACCAAAGGTTTGGAGCCAATGCTGACGCCAATCATTTATTGGCACCTAAGCCATTTATAGGATCGGGAAGTAAACAATGCGTTTCTCTGCTTATCAGAGTGTGCATACCTATGATGCGGGAGGGTGGATTTAAAAAAAATATACATATTTGTTCTTGGGATGTGGCTGCTTTTATTGCCCATCCCCAGTTGCCTCGAGGGCATCAGGAGTCAGCTACCTAGTGTGGGACTGGAATCAGGTAAAGGGTTTAGAAGGCTCCCTTCCCTGAAGGACATCAGCGAAGCAGTCTGGATTTATTGTGACAATCTGACGGTTAAGTTTTCAGGTGCTGGCCTGATTTAGACAATTCAATGTCACCATTTGCCAGGCTGGGATTTGAACTCCCAAACTCTAGGCTTGCTAGCCCTGTACCAGGACCACTGCACTACCTTACCCCTGCTGATACCTTGCCTACACATTCAACAAAGGGTTTGGTCACCAGGGCGTTATTGTATTGTTGGAGAACTTTGTTCTTTCGTCTCTAGTTCAAGGGTTCAAAACCGAGTCCTGCCAGATGAGATAATAATCCCTTGCTCTCTTCCCACTGTACAAACATGGGACAGTCTCGTGACAATTTCCCAGCAGGAATTACCAAAAAAGACAGCACCTATCCAAGCACAATTGGGCCCTTTGTTGCTTGTCAGGTTGTCAAGGTGGCAGGTATAAGACTTAGAAATATAAAGTAGGGTGTCAGCCTTGGCTCAGTGGGTAGCACTCTCGCCTCAGAGTCAGAAAGTCATGGGTTTGTGTCCCACTTCAGCACAAAATCCATGCTGACACTCCCCGGTGCCAGTACTGAGGGAGCATTGCACTGTTGGAGGTGCCATCTTTCAGAGGAGGCGTCAAACCAAGGCCCTCTCAGGTGGATGTAAAAGATCCCCAGGCACAATTGGAAGAAGAGCAGGGGGAGTTCTCCCCAGGGTTCCTGGCCAAATCACTTAACCAACATCTAAAAACAGATGATCCGGTCATTTATCACATTGCTGTTTGTGGGATCTTGCTGTGCGCAGATTGGCTGCCACGTTTCCTACATGACAACAGCGTCCACACTGCAAAAAAAAAAGTACTTCATTGGCTGCAAAGTGCTTTTGAGATGTCATGAAAGGCAGGATAGATAATGCAAGTTCTTTCTTCGCTGGTGGGGTGGGGTGAGTTGCATTTGTCTTATTTCTCCCTCCTTCTCTCAAAGTGACTCATGCTGGGGTTCCAGATCCGTGGGCATCCCACTATCTCAGCCAACCGGAGACTCTTCAGGTGTGAGGCAAGGCAGTGAGTGCCATGTAAGTATTTTCCTTCCCACATTGGGAGGACAACGTGGCTGCTCCCAAATCCTGGCTGCTGCACTACAACTCCGCGGGAGTCAGGGGCGAGAGAAAGTAAAGGCTTGGCTGAGAGGGTAGCACGCTCCTCTCTGAGGCAGAAGGTCGTGGGTTCGAGCCCCACCCAAGGACTTGAGCCCGTAGGCTGACGCTTCAGGGGAGTGCCGCATTATGAGAGGTGCTGTATCTTCCGTTGAGACTCTAAACCGAGGGCCCCGTCTGCCTTAAAGATCCCACGGCCGCTATTGGAAGAAGAGCAGGGGGGAGTTCTCCCCGGTGTCCTGGGGCCTGATATTTATCCCTCAAGTAACGTCACCAAAAAAAAAAAACGATCTGGCCATTCATCTCGTTTGCTGTCTGTGGGATCTTGCTGTGCACAAGTTGGCTGCCGCGTTCGCCTACGTGGGAGCAGTGACTGCACTTCCAAAGTAACCCGTCGGCTGGGACGTCCTTGAGGGGCGTGAAAAGGTGCTGTCGCAATCCTTTTCCGTTTCAGCTGCGTCGCAAGTCTGGTCAGGACGGCCTTGCTCTTCCAGTTTGTGGATTCTCACAGCCACCTTGCTTTCGGAGGTGGCTTTCCGTTGAGTTCTCCTTGCGCAGCTTTTTAAAAGAAGTCCAGTTCAAAACAAAAAAAGAAACTGAAGAAATCGTTCCTCGCGTCCGCGGACGTATCCGACGCTTAACTCAATTCTGGTCACGGTGTAGAAGGAAGGCTCTACCTCACTCTATCCTCTTGTCATTCCAAAACACACCAGACAAAATACCAAAGAGACTTTACTGTTTGTTTTTGTGTCTGTGCGCCATTTTGCGTTCACCGGTCGTCCGAGTGCTGTTCTTAAAAGGGACCCGTTGCCATTGTGAGTTTGCTCCTTGCGAGCCAGAAAGTGATACCGAGCAAAGGGCTTTGATGTCTCGGGCCGGGTGCGAGGGCTTCGAAGGACGTCACGGGTCAAAGTTCGAGCAAGCCGGATTGGAAAAGGTTGGCATGTGGCGGTCCAGGCATTGTCTCCAGACTCCTGCTATGGCTGCCCCCTAAATGGTTCAACGGGAAAACACGCCAGCTAGTCTGGTGCTGAGCCATGTGGACCAGGAAGGTGCTAGGTTTGATCGCTGAGCTGGCTGATCTTAGCTGGGTCAGCAACGAGGAAGGGGGAAGGGGGGGGGGGGGGGGAGCTACAATTGGCTGTAAGAGCCACACAGGACTGTGGTGGGGTTTGATAAAATAATCAGGGTTCCCACCCCCTGATGGCAAGCCAACGAGCCTCGCTGGAAAGAGCGCTTTCTGTGGATGCAGGACCAGGAAAGGCTCGATCGGCGTTGCCCTCCACAGTCGAATAGCCCACCGAATCGCAGCGCCTGGGGCTCGGTGTTAACCCAGAGGGCCAACAGGCGCCTTTGGAACTGTACCCCCGCCATCGCAAAACGGGGGCGAAGTGAAAATGCACAAAACGTACACCTGAAAACTACAAGGTTTGCAAGGGAGCCTTTCTGGCCATCCCATAACTCAACCAAAGAGAGCAAAAGGAAAAAAATATATATTCAATACCAAAGAGATTTTGTTTTTTGGTGGGGGGGGGGCATTTATTTTATCCAATTATTGAACACAAATAGATTTTTGAACGCAAGGTGTGTGTATGTGGTTTCTTTGTTATCTCCAATCAGATCCTTGTAATACCTCATGGCTGTATCTGTTTGTGGTGACGTCATACCAAAAACAATAAATGTGATTCAAGATTCAAGCTGTCGTTCCTCACTCGTCGTCTTCACTTAAGGCTGGCCCTTAGAGTGCCAGGGTGGCTCGGTTGTTAGATACAGAGTAATATCCCTCTACACTGTCCCCATCAAACACTCCCAGGGCAGGTACAGCACGGGTTAGATACAGAGTAAAGCTCCCTCTACACTGTCCCATCAAACACTCCCAGGGCAGGTACAGCACGGGTTAGATACAGAGTAAAGCTCCCTCTACACTGTCCCGTCAAACACTCCCAGGGCAGGTACAGCACGGTTTAGATACAGAGTAAAGCTCCCTCTACACTGTCCCGTCAAACACTCCCAGGGCAGGTACAGCACGGGTTAGATACAGAGTAAAGTTCCCTCTACACTGTCCCGTCAAACACTCCCAGGGCAGGTACAGCACGGGTTAGATACAAAGTAAAGCTCCCTCTACACTGTCCCATCAAACACTCCCAGGGCAGGTACAGGGTTAGATACAGAGTAAAGCTCCCTCTACACTGTCCCGTCAAACACTCCCAGGGCAGGTACAGGGTTAGATACAGAGTAAAGCTGCCTCTACACTGTCCCATCAAACACTTCCAGGGCAGGTACAGCACGGGGTTAGATAGAGAGTAAAGCTCCCTCTACACTGTCCCATCAAACACTCCCAGGGCAGGTACAGCACTAGAAATGAAGATCGGGTGGGTTCTATAAAGAGTGGGCGATGTGCTTTGCCAACTTACCATCCAGGTAGTAAAGACAAAAATCCACCCCATTGCGTCCACCTTTACAGTGTGGTGGGGAAGTGCATTTGGGCACCAAAGCAGGTCCTATCTCCACCTCCCCATTGGCTGTAGGCTGCAGTGCACTGGGGAGATACTGCATGTAGGCCTGGAGGGAGGAGGGAGGGAGCCTCGATCATGCTAAGCACCTCCTGCCAGCTGGTTCAGGTTGGGCACTCAGAGTGCGGAAAGTTTACCCACCCTTTTGCTCGAATTGTTACAGGGGCAGGCAAGGAGAGGCCATTGGCGAAGGCCAAAGACCCATAGTGCAGGACATCACTGAGTACAGGCACTGGCCCACCCCCATTGACCATTTTGCATGTGTGAGTCTCGACAATGCAACCTTGGAGGGCATCACCCCAATGCTGATCCTCACCTGCTTTTATTCATTCTCGGGATGTGGGCTTCGCTGGCAAGGCTGGCACTTATTGCCCATCCCCGGTTTCCCCTTGAGAAGGTGGCGGTGAGCCGCCTTCTTGAACCGCTGCAGTCCCGAGTGGTGAAGGGGCTCCCACAGTGCCGTTAGGGAGGGGAGTTCCAGGATTGTGACCCAGCGACGATGAAGGAACGGTCGACGTGTGTCCAAGTGGGGATGGTATGTGGGACTCGGAGGGGAATGTGCAGGTGATGGTGTTCCCGTGTACCTGCTGCCCTTGTCCTTCTAGGTGGTGGAGGTCACGGGGTTGGGGGCGCGCACACATTCAACAGGCAGCGACCGCAAAAAACGACCCGAACCTGAGCATCCTCTTCCCCCAGTCTTAACGAAGCTGACTGTCGCAGCTCTGCAGCCTCCCTGGTGGAGAACAACCAGCTCACTGGAGACCAGTGTTGGAATCACGGGACGATGCACTTTTCCCGCTGATCCATGAGGAGCTTGGAGTGAATGGGTGAAGGGAATGGGGTTCAAAAGGACCATCACACTGCACAGGAAATAATGGCCGAGAGAAATCTTTCGGCTGAGCGATGTGGTGCTTACACCGGAAAAAGCATCGGTGAGACCGTGCCTCGAGAATTGCGTCCTGCTTTGGCCACCACCTTCGCCTGATCGGGAAGTGGCATCCTCCGGAGCCCCAGAACCTGGAAATGGTTGCCCGGTGTTACAAATTTTGCCCTTAAATTAAGACCATGAGACACTGGAACCAATTTGAAGGTGGTCACCTTCAGGACACTCAATACATGAAGGAACCAGTGTGCAGGGAATTGGGCGGGAGGGGTGGTTCCTTGTACTGAACCAGGAGGAGCAAGGGATACACCAACATTTCTAGACGCTGCACGATTGAGGGAGGGGGATTTGATTCGGGTCTTTAAGACGCCCAGTTCTGACCGTAAGTCTTCCACCTGAAACATCAACTCTGTTTCTTTCTCCACAGATGCTGCCTGACTTGCTGAGTATTTCCAGCATTTTCTGTTCCTATTTCTTGAAGATAATGAAAGGATCAGATTCGGTTCATGGAAGGGGGGGGTAGGTGGGGGTTGGACTATTTTTGAGTTCGATAGGTTAGGGAGCACTCGGGGAAATGAGTTCCAGTTACGTAAGAATAGAACTAGGTTAGATGCTAGGAGAGTTGTCGGCCTCCCGAATAAGTTGCCGGCTCGTGCAGGTTCACTGTGAGCATTCGAGAGGGAGCTGGCGAGTTCCAGCGTGCAGCCAACATCATGATGGAACTCGCCAGGCAGGTCTGGGTGTTGGGGGCGGTGCCTCGCAGTCACTGCAGGATCTTGGAACTTGTTTGATTGCCTTTGGAGGTCAGAGAGTATTTCTTTACCCAAATCGATCTATGTTTTCTTCCCCGCTGCTTTCCTGCCTCTCCCTGGAGATTGCATGGTTAGTTGGTGGGAGAAGTGTGGAATGAGGGTCATGTTGCCTGCAGGGCGCCCCAAGACAGCATGGGACAGGCGTGATGAGCCATCTGTGCTTCGTTTCTTGTACGTTCATTGCGTCTCCCCTCTTCTGGACTCTGGGAGCCGGTTCCGCAGGCACAATGTGTGCCCCATTCGCGTGACCCCAGGCAATGAGTGCTGGCCGGCTATTTGGCCGTAGAAAGCATCACAGCTGAGCCCGATTGATTGGCGTGCACACCCACGCACACAGTGGGAGTCACTGCACAGCAATCAGGGCCAGAAACCCTGGCTGACTCCTCTCCCCTCTCCCCACCCCCACCACCAACCCTGACCCAGCGGTACTGAGGCCAATTGTAGCACTGCTCCCTCCTCAGCTGAGAACAGCTAGCTTAGCACAGACCTGGGACTCAAACCTGGGATCTTCCAGATCTGAATGGCTCAGGGCAATAGTGGCTAAGTCAATTAGCTGTTAGGGTGATTTAATTATATTATTCAGTCAATTAAATTTGATTGCTGAGCAGTGAGGTTAAACTAATAGAATATATTTCCCTCAGGAAAGTCATAATTAGGTCTTTCAACTTGGAATTTATATTTTTAATGCTACTTGTTCTCTCCGTCAGGTGCTGACTGATACCATGGTGAACCTCTGTGGCTTCCAGTGCTTTGCCTAAGTTCCCGTTGTGAGCCGGCTATTCTCCCGTGTGGGGCCTCGCAGCGCTGAGCCCGATCCTGGCCTCATCCACGCCTTCGCACATGTGCACTTTCCAACGGCGGGCTATTGGACTGCGGGGGGCCTCGCTGCGCTGAGCCCGATCCTGGCCTTCTCACGCGTGCAATTTTCAGCGGGGAGCGCTGACTGTTAATTCTCTCCCTGACTCGGAACCAAGTGTAGCCCTCTCCCCTCATCCCCACCCCACCCCACCCCACAGCCACCCCCGCAACTCAGCACAGGCAGGGGGATCCAATGTGCACGGCTGTGAGGCGTGGCTCAGCGGGTAGCACTCTCGCCTCTGAGTCGTGAAGGTCGTAGGTTCTAGTCCCCCACTCCAGAGACTTGAGCACAAAATCTAGGCCGACAATCCCCACTACGGTTCTGAGGGAGTGCTGCACTGTCGGAGGTGCCGTCTTTCGGACGAGGCGTTAAACCGAGGCCCCGTCTGCTCCCTCGGGTGGACGTAAAAGATCCCACCTAAAAAAAAAAATGCACCTTTTGTCGGTGGGCTTAAGAACCCGGCAGGCCTGAAGTCTGCTCCGCTCATCGTAAACAAATGTTACAGGGGTCCTTACACAGGCGTTAGGCCCCTGATTAACATGCAAAGGGCCTAGGACTAAATGCAACTTGTTGTTACCCCTATATGTGGCCTCCGAGATTCATTAGGTCGCACCTTGGTTGGTCCATATAAATTGTCCTGGTAAATTGGTTCCTGCATGACACCATTCTATAGATCTTTGGCAGGCTCTGAATCCTATTGATCCGTGTCTGTGTGTGTGTGGTGTAGGTCGGTATCAGGTCCTACATTGTACAGACTCTTGGCTCATTGTGTGCCGTACGACACTCCCACCCGGCACTGTTGCAGTGTTCAAGGGTCCAAAAGAGCTGGCTGTTATCTAAAATTGACAAACTTATCAGCAACATTTCCTGACTTTCTGATAAGATTATAGCACTTAGGAGACCTGATGACCCTTAGAGAGACTTTATATAAACGTAACGAGCTGGCTTTTCATAGCTTCGCAGATGGCTCCCAAATATTTGTTTAATCTTTCCCTCTTTTGGATCGGGAGATAACGATTACTGCACCAACGCCCCAATTTTAAAATTCTCATCCTCGTATTCAAATCCCTCCATGGCCTCGCACCTGTCCCTATCTCTGTAACCTTCTCCAGCCCTACAGCCCTCCGAGATCTCTGCGCTCCTCCAATTCTGGCCTCTTGCGCATCCCCGACTCCCCTCGCCCCACCATTGGCGGCCGTGCCTTCAACTGCCTGGGCCCTAAGTTCTGGAATTCCCTCCCTAAACCTCTCCGACTCTCTCTCCTCCTTTAAGACGCTCCTTAAAACCTACCTCTTTGACCAAGCTTTTGGTCACCTGTCCTAATATCTCCTTTGGGGTTCGATGTCAATTTTGTCTCGTTATGCTCCTGTGAAGCGTCTTGGGACGTTTTACTGCGTTTAAAGATGATGTATAGCTCCCGACAGAAGTAAAGCTCCCTCTACACTGTCCCGTCAAACACTCCCAGGGTCAGGTACAGGGTTAGATACAGAGTAAAGCTCCCTCTACACTGTCCCATCAAACACTCCTGGGGCAGGTACAGGGTTAGATACAGAGTCAAGCTCCCTCTACACTGTCCCGTCAAACACTCCCAGGGCAGATACAGCACGGGTTAGATACAGAGTAAAGCTCCCTCTACACTGTCCCATCAAACACTCCCAGGGCAGGTAAAACATGAGTTAGATGCAGAATAAGCCTCTCTCCACTCTGCACCCATCCTCAGAATACTACCGCACTGCACAGTGTGACTTATTTCTTTCTCCCAAACCAGCCATCTTGTGACCTTTCTTACTGAGATCACCCATATCCGAATCAAACTTTGGGGGGGGCGCGCGCAGTGCTGTGGAGCCCCCCCCCGCCCCTCCCCACCAGCCACAGCATTGAAACTATCCCAAACTCATTTCAGCCAGCGGAACAGAGGAGGCTGTCGTGCTGGGCGCTCGAGCTGGATCCAACGGCACGTCGCCAAAAGGTGAAAGGCTGACGTGCTAACCAGTTGCATCAGCCGTCTCCTGCCAGGATGTACCAACTCAATCCGCCCCATCAGTTATTAACTTCTTTACCATCCTGACACTTCCTTAGCGCAGGACGGGTGAAGATTAGCAGCAGGTTCCATTGTTTCCGTGGCCGTCCCGATCAATAAGAACACGTTTAAAGGGTGACCATGGTCCATTACCAAAGAGATAGTCAAGTTCGCCTCACAATACTATCAGATCGCGCTGAGCAAATGCAGATACGGAAATATTTTCTATCAGGTCTTATTTTATGTTGGAGACCTTGATTGTTTGAACGGCTGATGCTCTGGGTTTTAAAGGGGAGGTGGGAGTCTTCGACCATACCCTACCCTCTTCTCTCCCCTCCTCTCCTGAAGGCACCCATGAGGGGGCGGCTGCTCTTCTGCGCTCCGCCCAAATGGCCGCTCTTCGCGTGTGAGAGTAGGTATTTGTCCACAGATCATTCCACCACGGGGGGGGGGGGGGGGGGGGGCGGAAATCGCAGTCGAGTACGACGCTGTTCCCACTCGGCAAACGTCACACGGGTTAGAAAGGAACATGGGAGCAGGAGGAGGCCATTCACCCCCCCGAGCCTGTTCTGCCGTTCAACTAGATCGTGGCTGATCTGTATCTTAACTCCTTCTACCCGCCTTGGTTCTGTCACCCTTAATACCCTCACTCAACAAAAATCTATCAATCTCAGTTTTGACATTTTTAATTGACCCCCCCCAGGCTCAACAGCTTTTTGGGGGAGAAAAAGTTCCAGATTTCCACTCCCCTTTGTGTGAATGAGTGCTTCCTGACATCACCCCAGCTATGCCTTCAGCTGCCTCGGCCCTAAGTTCTGGAATTCCCTTCCTAAACCTCTCTGTCTCTCGATGTCCCCATCCTCCTTTTAAGAAGGTCCTTTAAAACCGTTGACTAAGCTTTTGATCACCTGTCCTAATATCTATTGAAAGATTAGTTGGTCTGTGTGACTCACTTCCACAATGGCCAGTGAATTTACCAGCTGGGATCGCCCACGGTCAGATTTCTGTTACCATGTAGACTTTGTGTGAAGAAGTGCTTCCTGACATCACCCCCTGAACGGCCTGGCTCTAATTTTAAGGTTCTGCCCCCTTGTTCTGGACTCCCCCCACCAGAGGAAATAGTTTCTATCTACCCTAGCAAATCCTTTAATCATCTTAAACAGCTCAATTCCATCACCCCTTAATCTTTTAAACTCGAGGGAATACAAGCCTAGTCTGCGCAAACCTGTCCTCGTAATTTAACCCTTTTAGCCCCGGGCTAAATCCCTGATCTGCGCTGTTAGCTGATCTCAGATGGGGTTGCAATAGGGGTGGGAGCTAGGGAGAGGGGGAAAAAAAAAATCAGCCAGAGTTCTCTATCACTGCTCAATCACGGAGGAAAGAAAATGTCACCCAGCAAACCATGAAGACTGAAAAAAGAGAAAGGAGTACATGAGGTCATTGTTGGATCGTACCGAGCTTGGCTTACAAAAGCCTGAAGATTGTAGAAAGTAGGGAAGATCGAGGGAGGTGAGGCCCTGGGAAAGAATGAGTTAGAGTAGGAGAATCCGCATACAGCGGAGGAGGAAGAGTGTGTGGGTTAAGAGTATTATGACAGTAGTGGGAGTGATAAAAGAGAGAAAGTTGGAGAGAGAGAGAGAGAGAGAGAGAGGTTGGAAGCTGGTAGTGAGGAAAGGACCGCCTGTATGATCTAGAATCCAGCCGAGACCAGAATGACAAAGGCAGCAGTGATTTGCAGCAGATTCAGGCTGATGTACAGCTGCTCTGTGTGCCTGTGAATCTGACATAATTTCAGTCGTATATGGGGCAGGTAGAATTTAAAAGCTCCCTGTCAACGGGGATATAAAATTCTTACTGACGACTCTTTATATGCTGTCCGGCAGAAGTTTACATGGTAACAGAAATATGACCGTGGGCGATCCCAGCTGGTAAATTCACTGGCCATTGTGCAAGTGAGTCACACAGACCAACTAATCTTTCAATAGATATTAGGACAGGTGATCAAAAGCTTAGTCAAAGGTTTTAAGGACCGTCTTAAAAGGAGGATGGGGACATCGAGAGGCAGAGAGGTTAAGGGAGGGAATTCCAGAACTTAGGGCCTAGGCAGCTGAAGGCATGGCCGCCAATGGTGGAGCGCAAGAGGCCAGAATTGGAGGAGTACAGAGATCTCGGAGGGTTGTAGGGCTGGAGGAGGTTACAGAGATGGGGGGGGCAAGGCCATGGAAGGACTTGAAAACAAGGATGAGAATTTTAAAAATCTAACCATTGCCGGACCGGGAGCCAGTGTAGGTCAGCGAGCACAGGGGCAGTTCAGGAACACAGCAGCATGCAAGACCCTCCAAACTGGCAAATCATTGGATTTTTCTGATTTCTCCCCACCCTCCCGCCTCCATCCCAGTGCAAATCAGAGTTCCACCCCTCTTAATACATTGCAGGTTGAGATATGCAGATCAGGAAGGTGCCAGGTTCGTTCCCAAGTCTGCGCTGAGCTGGCTTATTGGGATGATGATCAGAAGTGGAATCCTGGATGATTTACCCCCATTTTGCAGCAGAAAGCATGCTATAACTGGCCTCAGTGTCCCAAGGCGGGGGGAGAAGGGAAAGAGGGGAAGTCCATTTCTGGCCACTCTCCAGCAACCAGTGCTGGAAAGAAAGAATTTGCATTTATATAGCACCTTTCACATCCTCAGAATGTCCCAATGTGCTTTACAGCCAATGAATTATTAATTGAAGTGTAATCACTGTTGTTTTGTAGGCAAAGATGCCAACTTATAAGAACAGGAGTAGGCCATTCAGCCCCTCGTGCCTGCTCCGCCATTTGATAAGATCATGGCTGATTGTGATCTAACTCCATATACCTGCTTTTGGGCCATATCCCATAATTTGTGCTTAGCAAGATCCCACAAACAGATCACTCTGCCCTCGAGATGCCATGAGGCCTTTTATTTCTAGCTGAACTGGCAGATGGGGCCTCAAATTTAACATCCAACAATGCAGCACTCCCTCAGGACCGCACTGGACTAATAGCCTAGATTACGTGCTCAAATCTTGGCAGTGGGGCTTTGAACCCATAGCAAACTGGCTTTAAAGCAAGAGTGCTACCAACTCAGCTAAGCAACCTCGTCTTGCTTCTTCTCGCCGAGTCCAAATCCAAAAGAGGCCCGGGATAAGGCCTGGGCACAGGGGAATTATACGCTAAGTTTTGATGATGCAGATAAAAATGGCCACACAGGCCTGTCCACTCGATAGCAATCAGAAGCAGGGAGCTTGGCTGAATTTTCCCCCTCTTGTGGGCCAGGCGAACTGAACCCAATTGCAGCAACATCTCATACAGTTGCCATGGAAGAAATTAATTAGCTCAGCACCGATCAAGAATCAAACACAAACTTGATTTTATTTTTTTATTATAAAGAATGAGCTTTCCATTTACACAGGTGGAATTTCTGCAGGGAGCACTCAAGAGACATATTAACCAGTTAAAAAGTGAGGTCACAACCCTTGGCAACACTAACAAGTTTCGAGAATATATTGTATATATGCATCAGAACGCTACCAGGGATGAAACACATTAGTTATGTGGAGAGACTGGAGAAGCTGGGATTGTTCTCCTTAAAGCAGGGAAGGTTATGGGGAGATTTAATAGAGGTGTTCAAAATTATGATAAAGTAAATAAGGAGAAACTGTTTAACTGTTTCCACTGGAGGGAGGGTCGGTAACCAGAGGACGCAGATTTAAATGGCAAACGAACCATAGAATGG
This sequence comes from Heptranchias perlo, assembly GCF_035084215.1. Classification (NCBI taxonomy): domain Eukaryota; kingdom Metazoa; phylum Chordata; class Chondrichthyes; order Hexanchiformes; family Hexanchidae; genus Heptranchias; species Heptranchias perlo. The sequence goes on along the minus strand of NC_090368.1, from coordinate 5,517,127 downwards.
TTACAGCACAGAAGTAGGCCATTCGGCCCGTCGAGCCCGTGCAGGCTCTCTGCATCAGGTTATAGTACCTTAGTGGTTATGTTACTGAACTAGTAATCCAGAGGCCTGGACTAATATTCCGGAGTTCAAATCCCGCCACGGCAGCCAGAGAATTTAAATTCAATTAATTAAATAAAAATCTGGAAAAAAATAGTATCAGTAATGGTGGCCATGAGACAACCGGATTGTCGTAAAAACCCATCTGGTTCACTAATGCCCTTTAGGGAAGGAAACCTGCCGTCCTTACCCGGTCTGGCCTATATGTGACTCCAGACCCACAGCAATGTGGTTGATTCTTAATCACCCTCTGAAATGGCCTAGCAAGCCACTCAGTTGTTCAAGGCTGCGGCTCACCACCACCTTCTTAAGGGGCAATTAGGTGATGGGCAATAAATGCCAGCCCTGCCAGTGACGCCCACATCCCATGAACAAATAATAAAAAAAAGAGCAATCCAGCTCCAGAGGAGACGCAAGGGAGGGATTTTTTTAACGCAGTGAGTCGTTATGATTTGGAATGAGAGGGTGGAGGCAGCAGATTTAAAAATAACTTTCAAGAGGGAATTGGATATATACTAGAAGAGGGGAAAAAAAATTGCAGGGCAATGGGGGAAAAAAGAGACTAATTGGATTGCTCTTTCAAAGAGCCAGCACAGGCACGATGGGCCAAACGGTCTCAGTCTGTGCTGTGGGATTCCGCAATTGAGTCGATTATTGTTAAAATAATTGCATTTGTCAATATGTGGGGAGAGGAGGAGGAAGGGGGGGGGGTTGAAGGATTGCCCTGTAGCTCTTTATTGGGGATGGGAGTGGGGAAAATCCCCATTGGGAAACCCAACCTTTCCCTGCCGCAGTGTGCTTCACCTCAACCAAACCTGCCCGAAAAGTCCCGCCCCCCCCCCACCCGCCCCTCTCCAATCGGAGCAGCGGCCGGCGAGTCCCTGCCTCATCAGGCAGCAGCCGGCGCCTGCCATTGGTCGGGACCGCCGTCAATCAGCACCACCCCGCGCGCGCGCGCGACTATCACGTTGCGCTGCGCCCGCAGTCACGTCAGTGACAGCGGCGGCCATCTTGGTGGTCGGTTGAGGTTCGCTTCGGTGAGGAGAGCGGGGCTGCGCCGCCTTCCCTTTTTTTTAAATTTTTTTTTTAAAAAAAAACAACCCCTCATCGCGCGTCTGTTGGATTAAAGATTAAAGAAGAAGGAGGAGGTGGTGGAGGTGGAGGAGGAGGGGGGCGAGCGAGAATATAAATAAATTAACCGCTTTTTTCCCCCAACCATGTCAGAGAACCGCGAGCTGGAGACGCAAGCTGAGGAAACCGGCGAAGAGAAGCAGGTACAAAAATAAAAAGACATTAAATTTCTCCACCTACCGTCAGGCCGTTTTTTCCTCCCTTTAAAGAATAACCATCACCGATTCCTTTTTTTTTCCCAAAAATTTTCCCCCCTCAAGACGCGGGGGCGGGTGGTCGTCGCCGCCGCCGCCGCCGCGCATTTTGTGAGTGTGAGCGCTCTTCGCCGGAAGTCCCGCCCCCGAGGCCGGCGCTGATTGGCGGCGCGCGCCGCCGTGGAGGGGCGGGGCGAGGGGGGCCGGCGGTGTGATTGGTCGGCCCGGCCGTCAGTCAGCGCTCGGGCGCTTAAACGAGGGGCTGGGTGTGTGTTTTTTTGAGGGGTCCGCAAGAGGACGCGGGCGGGGGCCGAGAAACAAGAAATTCACGCTGTAAAATTTATGGGGCACTGCACAGGTGGGGTCGGTTGTGTGGTGCAGGCGGGGCAGTGATGGTCAGGGTTTTCTGAGTGGGTGGGTGGGTGGGTGGGTGATGAACATTGCAAATTAATTCTACACGTTTAAATTTTCTGCTAATTGGCAAAAGACCCAGAGACTAGTTTTTTTTTTGTATGCAGTGAATTATGATCTGGAATGCACTGCCTGAAAGGTGGAAGCAGATTTAATAGTAACTTTCAAAAGGATAAATACTTGAAGGGGGAAAGAATGGGGGAGTGGGACTAATTGGATAGCTCTTGAGTGGAATGGGCCTATATTCTCTGGAGTTTAGAAGAATGAGAGGCGATCTCATTGAAACATTGAGGGGGCTTGACAGGGTAGATGCTGAGGTTGTTTCCCCTGGTTGGAGAGTCTAGAACGAGGGGGCACAGTCTCAGGGTAAGGGGTCGGCCATTCGAGACTGAGTTGAGGAATTTCAATATTTATCACTCGGGGTTGTGAATCTTTGGAATTCTCTACCCCAGAGGGCTGTGGATGCTCAGTCGTTGAGTATATTCAAGGCTGAGAGCGATAGATTTTTCGACTCTATGGGAATTAAGGGATATGGGGATTTTATTAGGAAAGTGGAGTTGAAGTCGAAGATCAGCCATGATCTTACTGAATGGCAGAGCAGGCTGGAGGGGCCGTATGGCCTGCTCCTGTTTCTTATGTTCTTTCAAAGAGCTGGCACGGGCACGATGGACCGAATGGCTTTCTTCTGTGCTGTATCATTCTATAATAAATTATTTAAAATAGTTTTCTCCGTACTGTGTTTGGACATTTGGCTCAGTGGCAGCACTCTCTCCTCTGGGTCAGAAGGTTATAGTGTTTGAGAACCACTCCAGAGACTTGAGTCCATAATCTAGGTTAACACGTCCAGTGTAGTACTGAGGGAGTCCTACACAGTCTGCGGTGCCTTCTTTTGGTCTGCCTGTACGGGTGGATGTTGAAGATTTCACGGCAATGATTGGAAGAAGAGCAGGGAGTTCTCATGGTGTCCTAACCAACATCACCAAAAAAAAACAAACTGACTGGTCTGATTGCTGTTTATGGGACCTTGCTGTGACCATATTGGCTGTGAAGCACTTTGGGATGTCCTGAGACTGTGAAAGGTGCTGTATAAAAAACAACTTGCAATTATACATCGCCTTTAATGTAGTAAAACGTCCCAAGGCGCTTCACAGGAGCGTAATCAGACAAAATTTGACACCGAGCCACATAAGGAGATATTAGGACAGGTGACCAGAAGCTTGGTCAAAGATGTAGGTTTTAAGAAGCGACTTATAAGAGGAGAGGGAGAGGTTCAGGGAGGCAATTCCAGAGCTTAGGGCCTAGGCAGTTGAAGGCACGGCCGCCAATGGTGGAGCGTTGGAAATCGGGGATGCACAAGAAGCCAGAATTGGAGGAGCGCAGAGATCTCAGATGTAAGGCTGGAGGAGGTTACAGAGATGGGGAGGGATGAGGCCGTGGAGGGATTTTAAAACAGAGGCCATGCTGGACTGGGAGCCAGTGTAGGTCAGCGAGCACAGGGGGTAATGGTCCCTCCTTTATGTTGTAGTTTAGGGCTGCCCTGATAGGTCAGCTGGTTAAGATCACGAGTAGCTAACCCAAACAGGCCAGGGAGGTTCCTGATTCGACCCCCTAGTCTGTGCTGATCTCGGCCAGGGAGGCTTTAGTATGTATAGTTCACCTGTGCTCTCCTAGCTTAAGACAGGGAGGGGACACCAGTGGTTGTCGCCCCCAATGGCTGTCCAGTGACCGCTTGCTGGTAGGTGAACATGTGTGGATGTTGAATGAGGGCAAGATTGGACTTGGCTGTCAGTGTAACCCTCATGGTTGAGTGGCTGGCTGGCACACTGTCTAGACTTGCACATGAAGACACTAGAGGGCTGGGTGGCCACGGAACTGTTCCTCAACAAGGGTCTGCATTAAGGAAAGGAGAGACAGTTATCGAAGAGAAAAGTCTTCACTGCTCTCAATTTTTTGGAGATAGATCGTTGAGCCGATGAAATGGCTGCTATTCTCTTTATAAGAGTTATTTATCAATGATAGGAGCTCTTGTCAAGGCTACAGGTAATTGCATCTCAATGCAGAGCTTCTCAGAGCTGAGAATGTGTTTGACCCAAATTCTGAGATCAGCCCTTATAATACGTACTGTCTCAGGTGATTTTTTTTTTGCATCAAAGGATTTGAATTCTTAGATTCTTTGGTTCTTTTCTCTCCCTTACAAATAAAGAAATATCAAGATACAATTCCAAAGTCAAGAAATTGGGGCATTTCAATCTTTGGCTGGCGGAATCTGGACAATATCATCAGTTACTGAGGACAGATTTATACTCCAAACTCAGGGCTGTTATTGCTGGGGAGTAGAACATTTCTCCTCCTTTAGGGACCCAGGATTAATATTGAGCACACCCAGGCAAGCTGCAGCACTAGTCAGCTGCAGGGTTACATTAACAGCCAAGCCCCATCTTACAGCCTAACCTTGTGCTTTGAAGCTCTGCTGCTTTAAACTTGCGATGACGTGTGTCAGTAGGCGTCAGCTGTGGCTCACTCTTGCCTCTGAGTCAGAAGGTTGTGGGTTCAAGCCCCCACTCCAGAGACTTGAGCCCATAATCTAGGCTGACACTCCCAGTGCAGTACTGAGGGAATGCCGCACTGCTGGAGGTGCCGTCTTTCAGTTTGGATGTTAAACCAAGACCCCGACTGCCCTCTCAGGTGGAAGTGAAAGATCCCATGGCCACTTTGCAAAGATGTGGAGATGCCGGTGATGGACTGGGGTTGACAAATGTAAGGAATCTTACAACACCAGGTTATAGTCCAACTGTTCTTTTGAAAATCACAAGCTGTCGGAGGCTTTCTCCTTCGTCAGGTGAGTGTGGGATCCACACATCCCACACTCACCTGACGAAGGAGAAAGCCTCCGAAAGCTTGTGATTTTTCAAATAAAACTGTTGGACTATAACCTGGTGTTGTAAGATTCCTTACACTTTGCAAAGAACAGCAGAGGAGTTCTCGCCAGTGTCCTGCCCCGTATTTTTCCCTCAACCAGCATCATTGAAACAGATTAGCTGTTCGTTTATCTCATTGCTGTTTGTGAGATCTTGCTGTGCACAGATTGGCTACTGCCTTTCCTACATTACACTTCAAAAAGTACTTAATTTGGCTGTAAAGCGTTTTAGGACATCCTGAAGCCCTGAAAGCCGATGTGTAAATGCAAGGCTTTCTTTGTTTCTATCTTTGAGTGAGGCTGCCGATTAGTCCAGTTTATAGTATAGACTGATAGCAACTAGGAATTAGATTGAGATTGCCGAAGCTACTCGGGAGAGAGAGGAAATTTTCATCCCATCATAGTGGTGGATCAGAATATATGCCCAACAGGTGAGTGTTTGGCTGCATTCACCACTCTCTTCCCCAATAAACTAAGATCTATAATCAAAACTGCCACTTCACAGTGTCAAATTCCAGTGCCAAAATGTTAGACCCTCCTAGCGATCAGCGTGCAGCATCGAGGGAAGATCCAGAGAGCTGACGCTGAGTGCATGCTCAATTAGACTGCGCCTCATTACTTACACAGGGTTCTAGCACTGAGCTTAAACGTGCAATGTGTTCAATGTGCTCAAAGGATTTGATAGGGTAGATATGGAGAAACTCTTTCCTCTGGTGGGGGAATCAAGAACAAGGGGGCATAATCTTAAAATTAGAGCCAGGCCCTTCAGGAGCAAAATTAGGCAGCACTTTTTCACACACAGGGTGGTAGAAATTTGGAATTCTCCCCCCTCAAAAGGCTGTGGATCAGCTAGAGCTTTCAAGACTGAGACACAGTTACGCTAAGGGTATCAAGGGATATGGAGCAAAGGCGGGGAAATGGAGTTAAGATACAGATCAGCCATGATCTAATTGAATGGCGGAGCCGGCCCGAGGGGCTGAATGGCCTCCCCCTGTTCCTAATATTCCTATGTTCCTACATAATCCTTACAAAGAAAATAATGTTGGGTGCTTTGAGGCTGCTGTGTTTTACAATTAGCATTTTATTTATGTGAAAATAAGATGTTGAGTATCAAATTAAGGTGACAACTGGAGGAGTTTGTAATGGTGCAGCAGACCCATGCTGAAAATTAGTTGGATGAGAAGAATTACTGAGAGGGTCCTTGAACCAGCACAAGAAAAGAGGGAAGCGATGAAGCTGATTATGATGAATCTTACAGCACAGAAGGAGGCCATTCGGCCCACCGTGCCTCTGCCTGCTCTTTTGAAAGAGCTATCCAATTAGTCCCACTCCCCTGCTCCTTCCCCATAGCCCTGTAAATTTCTTCATTTCGAGTTTATATGCGTGAGATCACTGACTCAGTGTGGGCACATTATTCAGGAGTTGTTGGGATTATTACTATCTCGATATGTTGCTGGGAGCAGATTGCAAAGGAGGAAAGAACAGCTGTAACTGATGTGATGGAACGGGTAGCGGTAATGGACGAGTACAATTCACCCGTGCAGGGACCTGAAAGTACGGAGTGCCTTGGGTGTCGACCACCAGAGTGGAAAAGGTATACCTGAATTTACAAAGTTGACAATGGGAAAGGTAGACATTACGGGGCAGTGGCTTAATGGAACATGTAACCAGATTGAGTGGAGTCTTACTATACTAACAGGCTGGGAGGAATTGGATTCATGCTCATGCGGCAGTCTTATTGGCCTCAGCTGAGCTTCTGAACCCATATCCTCCCCATCACCAAGACCACCTAATTCCACCTCCATAACAACGCTCGTCTTCGTCCCTGCCTCATCTCATCCACTTCTGAAACCTTCATTCATGCCGTTGTTACCTCTAGACTCGACTATTCCAAACCACTCTTGGCTGGCCTCTCACCTTGCCCCCTCTGTAAACTTGAGTTCATCAAAGCTCTGCTGCCCACATCCTAATTCACACCAAGTGCCGTTCACCTCCTGTGCTCGCTGACCTACATTGATTTGATAGAAGTTTCCAAATATTAAAGAGAACTGATGGGGTAGATAGAGAGAGAGAAACTATTTCTGCTGGTTGGGGAGTCTAGGGTTGAGGACATAGCCTAAAAATTAGACCTAGGACTTTCAGGATTGAAGTTAGGAAACACTTCTACACGCAAAGGATGGTAGAAGTTTGGAACTCTCTTCCGCAAATGGCAGCCGATGCTAGCTCAATTTTAAAATTGATCGATTTTTGTTAACCAAAGGTATTAAAGGCTATGGGGCTACGGCGAGTATATGGGGTTAGGTCACAGATCAGCCATGATCTCGGTGAATGGCGGAACAAGCTCGAGGGGCCAAATGGCCTCCTCCTGTTCCTATGTCTCTACATTGGCTTCAGGTCTGGCAACACCTCGATTTTAAAATTCTCATCCTCGTTTTCAAAACCCCCCATGGCCACGCCCCTCCCTATCTCTGTAACCTCCTCCGAGATCTCTGCGCTCCTCCCATTCTGGCCTCTTGCGCATACCCCGATTTCCTTCGCTCCACCGTTGGCGGCCGTGCCTTCAACTGCCTGGGCCCTAAGCTCTGAAATTCCCTCCCTAAACCTCTCTGCCTCTCTACCTCTCTCTCCTTTAAGACGCTCCTTAAAACCTACCTCTTTGACCAAACTTTTGGTCACCTGTCCTAATATCTCCTTATGTGGCTCGGTGTCCTATTTTGTCTAATTACGCTCCTGTGACATTTTACTACGTTAAAGGCGCTAAATAAATGCAAGTTGTTGTTGTGTGCAATCTCACCATATCAGAACTTTATCTCACCTGTTTAATATCCTGAGGAAAGGTTCTATATAAATACTCTGGTTCTCCAGAGGTGAAAAGCAAAACCCCAGGGCGTTTGCCCATCGTCACATCTTCATTAATTAATCCTAACCCGCTGCCCTTACATAGAATGTACAGCGCAGGAACATGCCATTCATCCCAACTGGTCCATTCCAGGTTTTTATGCTCCACACAAGCCTCCTCCCACCCTTCTTCATCTAACCTCGGTCAACAGTCTGTCTTATCTCAGCTCCAATAACAGAGCCTGTTGTCCCTCAGAGCATTTGAGTATCTCTGTCTGCATCTATCCCTATAATCTACAATCCCATTCCCAACCCAGATATTTATTCACCTTTTTTAAAGGAATGAATGGACTTGGCCTTCCTATTTGGGAGACTGTTTCCCATCAGCTGCTCAGTGCGGGGGGAAGCCAGAGGAAGTTTCTTCTGACCTCTCTTACCTCTTTCGGGGTTTGTTAATTTCACATATGTGAGCGGGGATCTGGCTGGAAATTGTTCCTAGTTTGGGACAGATAACTTTGTAGCTTCAGTGGGCATCCAACTCTGTTAGTCGCTAACGTTTAGCTACAAGGCCAGCCAGTGTCTCTTGCTCGAGGACTGCTCTCAGCAATACTACACCCTTGAGTAAGAGTCTACACGAGATAGGGGAGCAAAGGGATCACTAAAAGTAGCGACGCAGGTTAACAAGGCCATAAAAAGGCAAATCAAGCACCAGGGTTTATTTCTAGAGGGATAGAATTGAAAAGCAAAGAAATTATGTTAAACTTGTATAGAACCTTGGTTAGACCACACTTGGAGTACTGTGAACAGTTCTGGTCTCCTTATCATAGGAAGGAAATAGAGGCATTGGAGAGGGGGCAAAAAAGATTCACAAGGATGATACCAGAACAGAGAGGATATCCTTATCAGGAAAGGCTGAACACAAAGAGAAGGCTGAGGGGTGACCTGATAGAGGCCTTTAAGATAATAGGGTTTGATAGGGTAGACGTAGAAAAAATGTTTCCACTTGCGGGGAGTCCAAACTAGAGGTCATAAATATAAAATAGTCACTAAGTCCAAAAGGGAATTTAGGAGAAACTTCTTTACCCAGAAAGTGGTGAGAATGTGGAATTCGCTCCCACAAGTAGTCGAGGCAAATAGCACAGATGCATTTAAGGGGAAGCTAGTTAAGTACATGAGGGAGAAAGGAATAGAAGGATATGTTGATAGGGTGAGATGAAGTAAGGTGAGAGGAGGCTCGTGTGGAGCATAAACACCGGCCTGTTTCTGAGCTGTAGACTCTGTAATTCTAGGTATGGAAGTAGGGATAAACCTGCCACCTGATGCCATTCCCTTGTCTTTTACTGGCAAGCAAGAAAGATAGGAAGGAACAGAAAAAACACGAGGGAGCGAGAAGAAGGGATAAAGAGAGTCCTAGATCAGTCAGTGTCCCATCCGCAGGCAGGTTGTGAATAGAGGCCCAAAGGCACATGGAGCAGCAAGTCTACCGAGGGTCATAGGTGAAGGACTAGTGGGGCCCCAGAAAGCTTCTGGATTATGTGACTAATACCACTGATGTGACATCACTGTGTTCCTCCTCATGTCTGTAATCCTCCGTTGTTTCCTTTTCCTGTTTTTCTGCTGCCTCTGTGACCCATTGCTGCTCCTCCCCACCCACAACCAAACTCCTTGTCAGCTGTCTATGATTCATGAACTTTGGTTGAAGTGTTTTGAGGTAAACGGTAATTTTAGGTAATTTTTTTTTTAAAACCCCTGAAAAATTCTGCAGCGCTGAAAAGAGTGACAGGAATGTTTGCACAGCAAGCTGTACTCTTTGGGAACAATATCAAGGGAGTGTTTTTGCAATCTGGTGATTATTGTATTCTGATGATTACTGTATTTATATTGGGTTGTACACACTGGCTGGCTGCCTCCCCTCTGTCTCTGGTTGTTTTGATTTCTTGATCCAAACCAGGAGTCTGAGCTCATGGTCTAAGATGACACTTCAGTGCACTGTCGGCGGAGCTATCCTTCAGATGGGAAGTTAAACCGAAGTCCCGTCTTCCTTTTCAGCTGGATGTTAATGATCGCATTGCGCTATTTAAAGAGGAGGGAGTTCACCTGATGTCCTGGCCAACATTCCTCCCTTAGCTAGGATTCGGTTTGAGACAGACTGACCCCGGACTGAGTTCACAGCGGCTCCTCACAGCTAGCAAAGTGAGGAGACTTTCCACCCTTCGGTCTGGATTGGGATTGGAATCCAGGTTCCGGGAGGGGTGGAAAGGGGTGCGAACAAACTGTAATACCAAGAAAAGTGTCCCATTTCTCAGCATGTCGTCCCTCTCTGCCATCACAAAAAAGAAACTCCGACAGTATTTTTTGTTCTTTTCTGGTGGCAATTGCAGTTATCCCAAATGTTTCTGTCTCTAGATTTGTGAGCAGGCATTTCAGTTCGACAACAACAACTTGCATTTATATAGAGCAGTAAAACGTTCCAAGGCGCTTCACAGCAGCGATTATGACACTGAGCCACATAAGGAGATATTAGGACGGGTGACCAAAGGCTTGGTCAAAGAGGTAGGTTTTAAGGAGCGTCATAAAGGAGGGGAGAGAGAGGCGGAGAGGTTTGGGGAGGGAATTCCAGAGCTTAGGGCCTAGTTAGCTGAAGGCACGGCCACCAGTGGCAGAGCAATGAAAATGGGGGATGCGCAAGAGGCCAGAATTGGAGGAGCGCAGAGATCTCAGAGGGTTGTAGGGGCTGGAGGAGGTTACGGAGATAGGGAGGGGGAGCGAGGCCATGGAGGGATTTGAAAACGAGGGTGAGAATTTTTAAATGGAGACATTTCAGTTCTAACCACAGTATTGCTAACACGATACACAGATCCGTTGGGCTATAGATCCAGATTTTATTCGGATGGAACTGCAGGAAAATTCATCTTTTGTTCTAGTTTGCAAATAAACATTCGAACTGCATGGGGGCAGGGAGTTGGCAGAAGGAATGCAGAGTGGAGGCCAAAGTACGCTCCACAATATAAGACACCTCTACCCACCACCGCTTTCCACCTCTAGTGACCTACATTTTGAGTCTTGTACGTGGGAGTAATGTACAATAATAATACCAGAAAATTATGGAAATACGCAGCAGGCCAGATCTGCTGAATGGTCCACGTCAGAAACATTAACCCGTCTTTTCCCTTTACAGGTGCTCACTGGCCTGCTGTGTTTTTCCTGCATTTGCTTGGCTGAGCCGCGGCTCAGTGGGTAGCACTCGCATCTCTGAGTCAGAAGGTGGTGGGTTCGAGTCCCACTCCAGAGACTTGAGCCCGTAATCCAGGCTGACACTCCCAGTGCCAATGACACAAAGATTGGTGGCATTGTAAGCAGTGTAGATGAAAACATAAAATTACAAAGGGATATTGATAGATTAGGTGAATGGGCAAAAGTGTGGCAGATGGAATTCAATGTAGACAAATGTGAGGTCATCCACTTTGGATCAAAAAAGGATAGAACAGGGTACTTTCTAAATGGTAAAAAGTTAAAAACAGTGGATGTCCAAAGGGACTTAGGGGTTCAGGTACATAGATCATTGAAGTGTCATGAACAGGTGCAGAAAATAATCAATAAGGCTAATGGAATGCTGGCCTTTATATTTAGAGGACTGGAGTACAAGGGGGCAGAAGTTATGCTGCAGCCAAACAAAACCCTGGTTAGACCGCACCTGGAGTACTGTGAGCAGTTCTGGGCGCTGCACCTTCAGAAGGACATATTGGCCTTGGAGGGAGTGCAGTGTAGGTTTACTAGAATGATACCCGGACTTCAAGGATTAGGTTACGAGGAGAGATTACACAAATAGGGGTTGTATTCTCGAGTTTCGAAGGTTAAGGGGTGATCTGATCGAAGTTTATAAGATATTAAGGGGAACGGATAGGTTGGATAGAGAGAAACTATTTCCGCTGGTTGGGGATTCTAGGAGTAGGGGGCACAGTCTAAAAATTAGAGCCAGACCTTTCAGGAGCGAGATTAGAAAACATTTCTACACACAAAGGGTGGTAGAAGTTTGGAACTCTCTTCCACAAATGGCAATTGGTACTAGCTCAATTGCTAAATTTAAATCTGAGATAGATAGCTTTTTGGCAACCAAAGGTATTAAGGGATATGGGCCAAAGGCAGGTATATGGAGTTAGATCACAGATCAGCCATGATCTTATCAAATGGCGGAGCGGGCACGAGGGGCTGAATGGCCTACTCCTGTTCCTATGTTCCTAGTACTGAGGGAGTGCTGCAGATTCGGAGGTGCCGTCTTTTGGACGAGACGTTAAACCGAGGCCCAGTCTGCCCCTCTCAGGATCCCACAACACTATTTCGAAGAAGAGCAGGGGATTTCTCCCCGTGTCCTGGGACCAATATTTATACTTCAACCAACATCATTAAACAGATTATCTGGTCGTTTATCTCATTGCTGTTTGTGGGATCTTGCTGTGTGCAAATTGGCTGCCGTGTTTCCTACATTACAACGGTGATTTCGCTTCAAAAGTATTTAATTGGCTGTAAAGCGCTTTGGATTGACGCTGAGGTCGTGAAAGGCGCGATAGAAATGCAAGTTTTCTCTATTTGCAGATTTTTCCTTGTGTACATAGTAGATGCAGCAAACTGGCATACACCATCGGAGATTTTCATTTTACATCAAGAACCTAGTTTAAGTTAAATTTATGCACCACATAACTTGGAATGACTGTGGTTATGATTCCAGAGGCAGTGGAAGTTGTGGTAATTGTACTGTATAGTTTGGTATATTACAGTACAATCTGTTCTAGATAGTGAACGACAGAACCCTTGGCCTGTGTAAAAAGTTAGACAAAGGTTGTGCAACTTGCTGAGGAAAACTGAATCCTGCAGTGCTTTGTCATTCAGTGGAGCCTTTAGCACTGAAATTACTGTACCCATTTGCGCGTACTTTAAAGGTGTAATGCCTGCACCCCCACCACCCCTTCCCCCCCCCCCCCCCCCCAACCCTGCCAGGTGCTAGTTGGTAGCACTCTCGCCTCAGACAGTTGTAAGTTCGAGCCCCACTCCACAGACTTGAGCACAAATCTAGGCTGATACTCCGATGAGACGTCTGCCCCCTTGGGTGGAAGTAAAAGATCCCATGGCACTACTTCGAAGAAGAGCAGGGAAGTTCTCCCCGGTGTCCTGGGCCAATATTTATCTCTCAACCAATATCACAAACAGAGCATCGGGCCGTTTATCTCATTGCTGTTTGTGGGATCTTGCTGTGCGCAAATTGGCTACCGGGTTTCCTACATTACAGCAGTGACTACACTTCAAAAAGTACTTCATTGGCTGTAAAGCGCTTTGGGACGTGCTGAGGTTGTGAATGGCGCTATAGAAATACAAGTCTTTGTTTTTTTTATTCATGTGAGTCTATAAACAGCAGAGTTGGCAGGATATTTGATCACTGGTCAATATGTAGAGGCATCACAGCCGAGGCATACCCTGTTCTCTCATGCACTTTTTAGCAAGGGATCACTAGCAATCACCAATTGGGCAGGAACCCCTGACTTGTTCTTTTCCCCCCCTTTCAAGCTCCCGGGAGCTGATTCCAATCGCAACACCCCAGCTGCTTCCCTGACCGAGGTGAGCTGATTCAGGACAGACCAAAGGCTCAGATTTCTGGTCTGTATGATTTGGTGCTGCATTGTGCAATGCATTTGTCCTGTTAAATTCTGTTTACAAAACTGCTCAGAACTTCAGGTGCCAAACACGTTGGGGAAAACCTGAATTCTCAGGAGTCCTTTATTTTGTAGTCAGCTTGAATCTGTACAGTCTTATTTACAGCAGGAGGTACCCCCTGACACCCTTCTCCTCCCTGCATCCGCACTGTGCTGAACTGGACTCGAACTGGACTCAAACTCACTCTTTCCCAGCACCTCCGAACTCTGGAACTCACTCCTCCTTCCTTCTAAAATCTACATGCTTTTTAGAAACGTGAGCTTGGTGTCACGTCTCCACTGCTGGATTTATCTCGTGATCTTTTCAGCTTTGAATTGGCCCCAGCGCTTCCCCTAGGTTTCCTCTGTTTAAAACAAATCTTCAGGCAGACTGTATACCAGCTCTGTTTTTGCAGTAAATTTGTAGGGAGCAGCGCAAAACTGGGCACAAGTGGCTCCTGATTCTCTGTCCATTTTGTAATGAGAGCTTCTGCCCCACCGAGCTGTTCACCCAGCGCTGGAGAGGAACATCTGCTAAGTGAAGATGGGCTAAAAGGGTTAAATTACGAGGACAGGTTGCACAGACTGGGCTTGTATTCCCTCGAGTGCAGAAGATTAAGGGGTGATCTAATCAAGGTGTTTAAGATGATTAAAGGATTCGATAGGGCAGATAGAGAAACTATTTCCTCTGGTGGGAGAGTCCAGAACAAGGGGGCAGAACCTTAAAATTAGAGCCAGGCCGTTCAGGGGTGATGTCAGGAAGCACTTCCTCACACAAAGTGGAGTGGGAATCTGGAACTCTCTCCCCGAAAAAAGCTGTTGAGACTGGGGGTCAATTGAAAATGTCAAAACTGAGATTGATAGATTTTTGTTAGGCAAGGGTGTTAAGGGTTACAGAGCCAAGGCGGGTAAATGGAGATAAGATACAGATCAGCCATGATCTCATTGAATGGCAGGACCAGCTGAATGGCCTGCTCCTGTTCCTATGTAACCCATAATATCTAGCAGGGCTGTGATACTGGGATTAAAATGGACTGTGTGGAGACCTTGCGCTGGCAGTTACTAGGTTGGGAAGGAGGGAAGGAAGGAAGCAACTTGCTGAGGATGTGAAAGGTGCTATATAAAGGCACGTCCCTAAGCACTTCACAGCCAATGACCAGCCCTGTACTTTGATAATGTGCCGTTGATAGCGACACAAGGTGTGGGGACAGCACATCGCCGATGGACAAGAGGTCTCTAATGTCTTGGATTTTCACGGGTGTTGAGAGCAGTCCATATCGATGCAAAGGGTGAATCTTTGCCCTGTTGGCCCTCCGGTGAGGCCCAGTTATATTGCGGCGTGCTGCAGTATTAAAGAGGGAGGGTGGCTCTTGAGAGTTGCAAGTACCCACTTGAGTATTGAGTGTCTCAGCACATTTCAACATGAAAGCAATTAGCAACACGTAATCAGGTGGAGTGCACACCAGTGTTTTATTTTGTTTTATTGTTTCATAGATCTCGTGTCTCGCTGAAATACTTAGGAGGGGAAACTTTTTTTTCCTAATATAAATGTTTCTGTATTTTTTCCCTCTTTTCTCTTGCACCAATTTACAGGACACACAAGAGAAAGGGGCAATGAGCCCCGAGAAAGCGGAAGAAGTCAAGCTAAAAGCCAAGTATCCAGTTTTGGGGCTAAGACCTGGAGGCTCTGAGTTCCTAATGAAGAGGCTGCAGAAAGGGGTAAGGGGCGTGTACTACAGACCTGCGTCAGGTGATGCTGTGGGAAGCTGGAGCCCAGTGTGAAAATAGTTTCTCTTTTCCTCCCTCCCTAAAGGTCGCTCCCCACCCTTTCTCAAGGTGCTGCCATCTCGGAGTCTGGTCCAACAAGCCCCGGACAGCTGCCTGCTACCGAGCCTGGGGAGGGAATTTAACCGTGGGCCGTCACGGTTGATGTGACAGCACAGTTTGCTGGACGGTGATCGCTGGTTGGGAGCCCTGGCTGATTTCCCGTCTCTTTCTCCCCCCCACCCCCCCCCCGCCACATCTAGAGTGCTGTGACCAATTATAGTGCCTTTATTGCTGCCCTAGCCTGAGATCGGCCACCTGGGCACAGATTGTGATTGAACCCTGGGTCCTTCCTGATCTGCATGACTCAACTCACCAACTCGAGGGAGGGAGCGCTGAGATGCATTCCTGTTCCTTTTCTTGGCTGCATTTACTCTGTGAGATTACTTAGAATTACATAGAAGGTACAGCACAGAAACAGGCCATTCAGGGCCCAACAGGTCCATGGTATTTATGCTCCACACGATCCTTATCTCACTCTATTCCCATATCCTTCTATTCCTTTCTCCCTCATGTGTTTATCCAGCTTCCCCTTAAATGCATCGATGCTATTCGCCTCAACCACTCCTTGCGGTAGCGAGTTCCACATTCTCACCACTCTCTGGGTAAAGAAGTTTCTCCTGAATTGGATTTATTATTGATTGTCTTATATTTATGACCCTCTAGTTCTGGTCTCTCCCCACAAGTGGAAACATCTTCTCTACGTCTACCCTATCAGACCCCTTCATAATTTTAAAAACCTCGATCAGGTCACCCCTCAGCCTTCTCTTTTCTAGAGATAAAAGCCCCAGCCTGTTCAGTCTTTCCTGATGGATATAACCTTTCTGTTCTGGTACCATCCTTGTAAAGCTTTTTTGCACCTTTTCCAGTGCCTCTATATCATTTTTATATAATGGAAACCAGTATTGTAAACGTTACTCTTAAGTGTGGTCTGACCAAGGTTCCAACATAACATCTCTGCTTTTCAATTCTATCCCTCCAGAAATGAACCCCAGTGTTTGGTTTGCTTTTATTATGGCCTTATTAACTTTTCTAGCTTCCCCTTAAATGCATTGTTAAGTACATGAAGGAGAAAGGACTAGAAGGATATGCTGATAGGGGGAGAAGGCTCGTGTGGAGCATAAACACTGGCATGGACCAGTTGGGCTGAATGGCCTGTTTCTGCACCGTAAATTCTATGTACTTTTATGCAACTGCGGGAGGAATCCCAGGATGGCGAGAGGGAGCAGAATCCTGGCTGATAGTCCTGCAAATTTTTTCCCCTTCCTATGAGGAAAGAGCAGGGGGGAGTGGGACTAATTAGAAAGCTCTTTCAAAGAGCCGGCACAGGCATGATGGGCCGAATGGCCTCCTTCTGTGCTGTGTGATCCTATGATATTTCCCTTCCCTAACCCAGCGCCCACAATCCTCCCAGCACGCACGGGGTTTTGTTTGGAAAGGGCTAACTCTGTCCGCGCTCGAATTTAATTCCTGCTAAGCGTCTCCTCCTCTTCTTCCCCCCTCCCCTCTCCATCCCCTTTTTTGTTTGCTTTGCAGCAGAAGTACTTTGACTCTGGAGATTACAACATGGCCAAAGCAAAAATGAAGAACAAGCAACCGCCAAACAGCGGGACAGACAAGAACCTGGTGACGGGAGACCACATTCCAACGCCGGAAGACCTGCCACAGCGGAAGTCCTCGCTGGTCACCAGCAAGCTAGCGGGCTGACCCGAGCTGACCCACCGTACGATTCAGGCTGGGGGCGGACGCACACCATGTTTGAAGGAGGGGGAAAAAAATTAAGTTCTAATCTAAATATTGTGAATTTTTTTTTTAAATATAAAAAAGAACACAGCCCTCACGCTCATGAACCAACAGAACCAATCAGGCTTCATTCCATTTCCCCCCCCTCCCTCCCTCCCTCCCTCCCCAGCTCTCCTCGGGCACCCTCAGCAGCTTTAGTGACTTCTGTCTCCAGCTACATTGAGCAATTTGCAACACGCTCTGCAGAATATATATATATTTTTTTTAAAAAGAGGCGGGTGGAGAAGGGAGGGAGCTGTTGGCTGCAGCGAGCTCTTGCGACCCGTCCTCCTTTTCCCTCCCTCTCTTTCCCTCCCCCCCCCCCCGCTCCCCCAAACACCCAAAATAAACCCGTATATAAAGTTAGAAATTGCCGTCTGCAATTTTAAAACAGATTGACAACTCTGTTAAAATAGCCAAGAGGGGTATTTTGGAGATTGTCAAGCATTCATATGGTAACTTCTACCCTGCAACGTGTGGTTCTGATTTTTTTTTTAATAAAGTAACCCTTTTTGCCTGTTGAAACACATTAGATTTTGACGGGTCAGCCATTGCTGCTAATTTCTTTTGTGCGGGAAGCCTGTGACGTGCTTTGGTGAGGGAACATGTTGAGGGATTGCGTGTTGGCAGCGGGCTGAAGGGCAGATTAAGGGTGGCTCTAAAATACCTCGCCGACTGATCAAGAAGGGCGATTGAGGCTCAGAATAAAGACAGCCTGCCTGCAGCAGCTTCCTGCGCAGCCTGTCGGCGCTGGACGGTCTGGCTCGCTTACGGCTATGACGTAGCTCGCTGTCCAGCCGCGGAAGGGCGTGTGTGCAGATGCTAGCCGGGCGAGTCTCTGTGCTGTTGTCTGATCAGCTTAGTGGACAGGTTAGTGCATGTTGGCCCCCCTCCTCTTTATAGTTGCCATTGTCTTGTAAATTGGTGTGGAGTTGTTACTTGTATGTGTCTGCTGTGTATCCTTTGCCAAAAAAATACGAGCAACTGAGCTGCAGTTTGTGGATCGAGTTGCCCGAGAGTTCTCTGGGATAAATTGTACAGCCCCCACCCCACCCCGTCTCCCCCAACAAATTAGCAGCTGCTGTCAGAACGTTACTTCCCTTTATTCGTGTCTCCGGTCAGCCACACTCCTAGTCGTCTTGTTGCTTTCTTGCAGCCCCGTCTCGCGCAGGACCCAATAAAATTAAAAATGGCATTTGTTGTCGTGCCCCATTTGCGGACTCATTCGGGGCTGAGGCGTCTAGTTTCTTTTAGTAGCACGTTAGCATAAAATTCCTTTGTTGTGACTTTTTAACCAGAAGTTAATGACGGCACAAACGAATTTTACGCCAGAGCCAATAAATTGCCTGTGGCGTCAGCCGTAGTCAATCGATGAATATTAGGGTGTTTTGTATACAAGATGGCAAGGCAGTTGAGAGACGATAAACGTGCTCTGCCGCCCACCTAGTGGCCGGTGCTTGTAACTGCAACGTGAGCGTTGACATTGTAAAATTCAATGGAAAATGTTGACTTGGCAATTTACAGTGGTAAATCTTGACAGGAAAGCGTGACCAGAAATCGTGAGCCCTACGCACGATTCTCAATATATTGATAGGTATTGAGCAGTGAGCTACCATAGGAAAAGAACAGTTAACCCTCTTGGGTGTTTGAAACTGGAGTTGAGAGATACATCCAGCCCCCATCGTGACCTAGTCGGGTAAAGACGACAGCGGTTGCAAGCTGCTCGGGGCGTCCAGAAGCAAGAGCCCATCGGTCCTGTTGGTTCAACTAATTCCCCTCCCTCTTATTTATTTTTTTTCTCTCTGTTTGTGTAGAAGGTCTGGACTTGGGTGCAAATCTCGTGAGCCTTGCCCAAGTTGGCAGCCTTGGCGTTACCCAGCTGCGTGCAAGCACCAGTTTTATCCCAGCGGGTTCCGTCCCTCTAACCATCCGCCTGCAGCGACTCCTGGAAACTGGAACTTTAAATTCGCTCTGCAAGTATTTTTAACGGGGGTGGGGGGTGGGGCGTGGGCTTTACAGACGGAAGTTTATGGTTTTTGTGCGGAGGGGGAGATGCGGTATGTCTTGTGATTCTGTTGAAAAGAAGCTTTGAGGAAAAGTTGCTTTTCATTTCACGCCGGGCACCTTATAATCTTTGCTGTTGTCTCTGGAAGAAAATCTTTTTGCGTGGTTTATTTTTTTCCCTGGGGAGACGTGCAATTCACAAGTATAAGGGTTGCATGAGCACGTGACGATTTAATTTGGTCTGCCACCCCCCACCCCCAAAATACAACTGATCCCCCTTTGAAGCTGCTGATATTTATATAAAAACAAGGATACGCACAAACTTTGGATGATTTTTGATTTAAAGAGTTGGGGGGACGGGGGTTAGAGGGAGACGAGGTGACATTCGTAGCAGAGTACCCACCTCTCGTGGGCAAGGAGTATTTCTGTTATGTACCAGACACCCGTTGGTACTGAGCTCTGGGGGTCAACAGTGGCTTTGCCTCATGGAATGTTCCTGCAGGGCTGAAGCCCGTGGCCCAGTAGACTGCCCCTGGAGAGGTGGGTGCTGTGAATGGCCGGGGTTCCCCCACCCTCCTACCCCTGGCGAGGCGTCACCTTGAATTCTTACCTGCAGGATACCGGCTTGTCATTTTACAAACGCACTCTTGTATACGTAATGAAAAGACCCGTGGCCAGTTTCAGGAAAGCCCCTTGGGTGCGTTCCTCACTCGGGCAAGCTCCTGGGTGTGGTGGGGGAGGAGCCCAAACGCACCCTACGCAAGATCCTCTCTCTCCTTCCCCACCCCTCTATCCTCAATACATGTCTCAATTTCCTTCGAAATGTGGGCCTGTGCAGGGCCGGCAATGTCTCGGCTCCATCCATTGGGCTGTTCCCAAAGGGCGCAGACGGTCGTGACGTAAGTGGTCGATAACGAGCTGAATATGGATGAATGGCGCTCGTCGATCCCGTTCCCTTCTCCTGCCCCCCGTCACGGTACCCAACTATTTCTTCAGTGTTTCCTACAGTTCATTCCATGTGTTGACCATTCGTTGTGTAAAGACCTTACAGAACATCCTAAATTTGCCTCTCGCCAGTTTGACCTTGTGCCCCTTGACTTGCAGCCATGGTTTAGTTTTGAAGTAGAGTTTCCGATTGGTCTCTTCTGGACCCTTCGCTGACTCGTACGAGGTTTCCCCCTCCCCCTCGCTCGCCTCCTTTCAAGGCCGGAAAGCCCGACTTTCTCCAGTCCTTCCCTTAACTCGACCCTCCCAGCGCTAGGGACCAGCCTCCGCCATTTCATCGTGTCCCCCGGGGACCGGGAGTGGACACGGTACTCGAGGTGCACTCTGACCCACCCTCTGACTTGTGTCACACGTCTGTTGTGACTTTTTGCTCCCCCCGCAAGTAAAATTGGAAGGGTGGCGTGGGGAGAGAGAGGAGTTGCTACTCGTTTTTCCGCAAAATGCGCGTGGGCGTCGACCAAACACCCAGAATCGATCCAGAGTTTGTTTACTTGTTTCTCTGCTGTTTCAAAGTTGCTTTATCGGTTGGTGAGGGGTTGCTGGCCATACGAGGTTGGGCTTAAACCCACACTGGCAATGAGTGCCAGCTTCAGGGTAGTAGTGCTGCCCTTTAACCTGCAATGTTGCAAGGACAGTGAACGCTCGTGGGAGGAGGTGTTTTTTTTTAAAAACTCTGGTCAGACATGATTCAACCTTCGGAGGTTCTTTTGAACGTGATCTTGTGGAGAATAAGATTTTGCCGCTTTGTTAATTGTGAGACGCTGCTGGGGGCTCGAGGTGCAGGGGAGGGCATTCACTCCATTACTTGGCCGTCAGTGAGCAATGGGAGGTGATTGGGATGGCCAGAACCTTTGGGACCCTTTCACTGGTGTTCTTGGTTTCGGCAGAGCTTGGGCATGCCCGTGGGTCAGACAGTGCCCTTTCACCCCTGGCCTGCCTTCAAATCCAGCTCGGGCCGATGGGACCTCATCTGTAGGCCATGGGGGCCCTGTGCCCAGTCTCAACCCAGTGCACAAACCTCCTCATTCAGCACTAAATTGCTAAACTGTCAAAAGGCACAAGGTGGCCTGTGGCAACAGGAAAAATGTCACCCTTGTGCAGCTAGATGCATTTTTCTGAAGTTGGAGCTGGGCTTACATTGGGTAGACCAGAGGGAACTTTACTCTGTATCTAACCCGTGCTGTACCTGCCCTGGGAGTGTTTGACGGGACAGTGTAGAGGGAGCTTTACTCTATATTTAACCCTGTACCTGCCCTGGGAGTGTTTGATGGGACAGTGTAGAGGGAGCTTTACTCTGTATCTAACCCTGTACCTGCCCTGGGAGTGTTTGACGGGACAGTGTAGAGGGAGCTTTACTCTGTATCTAACCCTGTACCTGCCCTGGGAGTGTTTGATGGGGACAGTGTAGAGGGAGCTTTACTCTGTATCTAACCCTGTACCTGCCCTGGGAGTGTTTGATGGGGACAGTGTAGAGGGAGCTTTACTCTGTATCTAACCCTGTACCTGCCCTGGGAGTGTTTGTTGGGGACAGTGTAGAGGGAGCTTTACTCTGTATCTAACCCGTGCTGTACCTGCCCTGGGAGTGTTTGATGGGACAGTGTAGAGGGAGCTTTACTCTGTATCTAACCCTGTACCTGCCCTGGGAGTGTTTGACGGGACAGTGTAGAGGGAGCTTTACTCTGTATCTAACCCTGTACCTGCCCTGGGAGTGTTTGATGGGGACAGTGTAGAGGGAGCTTTACTCTGTATCTAACCCTGTACCTGCCCTGGGAGTGTTTGTTGGGGACAGTGTAGAGGGAGCTTTACTCTGTATCTAACCCGTGCTGTACCTGCCCTGGGAGTGTTTGATGGGACAGTGTAGAGGGAGCTTTACTCTGTATCTAACCCTGTACCTGCCCTGGGAGTGTTTGACGGGACAGTGTAGAGGGAGCTTTACTCTGTATCTAACCCTGTACCTGCCCTGGGAGTGTTTGATGGGACAGTGTAGAGGGAGCTTTACTCTGTATCTAACCCTGTACCTGCCCTGGGAGTGTTTGACGGGACAGTGTAGAGGG
The DNA here is from genome assembly GCF_035084215.1 of Heptranchias perlo. NCBI lineage: Eukaryota > Metazoa > Chordata > Chondrichthyes > Hexanchiformes > Hexanchidae > Heptranchias > Heptranchias perlo. Next base: position 5,495,187 of record NC_090368.1, on the reverse strand, counting down.
AGCTTTACTCTGTATCTAACCCGTGCTGTACCTGCCCTGGGAGTGTTTGATGGGGAGAAGTGTTTAATTCCCTGGCACTTAACACATTGATGACTAATCTCACGCCCACCCAAGTAATTGACATGGATAAAACCAGCGGCAGAAGGTGACGATTTGCAGCAATTGTCCGACAGCCGCCAAAGTGTGGGTTTATACCGAGGATACTGTAAATGCATTGTGTACACAGAGGGATTGGGAGTGTTGCGAGTACCGCGAGTTTACTATTTGTCGCTCTCTGTGGCCTTGGGTTAACGCAGCACCGCCGCGCCACGACGCCGGCCTGAATCGCTGCCACCGTTTTGCGTCACCGGCGTAGCTGGGATTGTACGAGCTTTGCGACGCTTACAGTGTGTTTTCCAACAAGCTGTCTCTCCTCCGCGCCCCCCCCCGCTCCGTGATCAACAGCTCCACCTGCTCCAGTGGCCCGCATCCCACTCGGTATAACTCAGCTCAAAAGCATTTCATCTCTGCATGCAGCGCCCTGCTGGTGCAATAAAAGTACTCGATGCATGTGTAACCGCGCGCGCACTCTCTCTCACTCACACACACACACACACACACACTTTCTCAATCTCTCTCGTGTTTGATTTCCCTCCTCCCTCCCCCCCGCCCTCTCTCCAGTTTGTTTTGTTTTTACACTACTGCGCCGCTGTCTGCCGATCGGCAAAACAACATGCTGCTGAGAAAAGCTGAGTTTCGGTCAGAAGCTGGAGGCTGTTTTTGTGACCTCTCTGACTTGGGGGAGTTTGGCTTCTGCACTGCTAGACAGACGGGCCGAGCACTGATACAGTACAGGGGTGGTAATTGTGATCAACTCTCCCGGATCACCGATCCCTTGCAGTCGGAGGGAGGAGCCCTTCACTGTGATGGGGGCTCATTCATCTCACAGAGAGGAGGACAGAAATGTTTTGGAAGTTATACAATGCAAACTCTTGTTCTTAAACTCTCCTAGATGTGGAGATGGACTGGGGTGGACAAATGTAAGGAATCTTACAACACCCAGGTTATAGCCCAACAGTTTTATTTGAAAATCACAAGCTTTCGGAAGCTTTCTCCTTCGTCACTCACCTGACGAAGGAGAAGGCCTCCGAAAGCTTGTGATTTTCAAATAAAACTGTTGGGCTATAACCTGGGTGTTATAAGATTCCTTACATTTAAACTCTCCTGGATTAACACTCCATTCATTAAGAATCTACTTGAATTCTAAGCCCAGGTCAGTAATGCAGCCCCTTCCACGCCCCCAGGATTGGACGTGGCCGTGTTCCAGCCCTTCAAACTCGCTCTAATGGCGAATGTGCGCACAGCTAACTTTGTGCAAGGGTCAGTGGAATCAACAGTAAACACACGTATGTAACGCAGGGCCCAGAAAACAGGATGTTGCTCACGTTAGAGGGATAATGTATCTGTGCAGGTCAAAGGCCACTTTATAAAGACAATCAAGAAGAGATAATAGAACAGACCCCTTGTCTAACCCGGCCTGTGTCGTGGTGGGGGCGGGGGGGGGTTCCTTTGTTGGCCCAGTTTTAGGACGGTAGATTTAGACTCCTGTGGATTAAATTCCCCCCCCCCCACCATTGGTGACAGTGTATTTTTGCTTAGCCCCCCTGCCCATTGGATTGCAGCAAGGATCGTGGAGCAGCCAACCGCCCTTCAAAGAAGCCGTGCGATCCAAACCTTGAAAGAAAGACGAGCGGGAATTAATTAGACCCCCAGCTCTGCTGCGGATTATCCAAATCCAAGGAGTTGTTGGTCAAACTTGTAACTGTGAGGGAAACTGATTATCCTGCGGCCACCAACTGGACTCCCGAGTTCCCCCAAGCCCGAACGAGGAGTCGGACAATCACCGAGAGGAGGCACTGAGGTTGATGAGAACAGCTCTGGTCTGACTCGACTCAACCCACCCCCCCCCCCCCCCCCAGCTCCTCTGGCCGGCATTTGCTTCCACATCAGCCAGGCCGAGATAGGCGACTCGGTAGGTGACAGGTCACTGCACATCCTCCCACCAGTGGAGTGCCTGGCAACCAATCACCTCCCCCTCCCCAAAAAGATTGCAGATGTTCACATCAGTCCTGGGCTGCTGCTGCTGCTGCCGCCAGACTCTGGGTCGGTGTCCCGACTGATCTTCTCGCCCATGTTACTAGCTCCATCTCATCCCATTCTGAGCTACTGCTTTTTGAGGCCAGTCTGCCCTCATCTTTGCCCACTGGCTCCTGCGTGTGCACCAGGTGGTACCGAGTAGGCGCAGGGACCCATGGCCCACAGTGCAGGGGGAAGTGTTGGTAGAGCAATGAATGTCAGAAGCCAAGCTCCTGTTCAAGAGGTCCTAGTGAGTGAAGGAATGCAATGTGACCCCATAGTGGGGTGAATAGAGAGGAAACTTGAGCTCTGGAACTTTGTGTGACTTAATATCATTGACAATAATGTAAAATGACTTGTTTCATAGAGTAGGACTAGAACCAGCAAGTAATTTTTTTTGTCAGTATTTTAAATAAATTTTACATCCTTTTACTGTATCCCCCTGTGTATTTCTGCCGCGTTTTGTGTTTCTGCACGACTCGAAAAAGACTCATCGATGGTCATCTCGTGGTTAGGGTGTTAAGTGTCACTTTGGCTCAGTGGGTAGCACTCTGTCTCTCTCGCTCTCTCTCTCGTCTCTGAGTTCGAGTCCCCGCTCCAGAGACTTGAGCGCCATAATCCAGGCCGACACTCCCGGCGCCAGCACCGAGGGAGTGCCGCACTGTCAGAGGTGCCGTCTTTCAGGCGAGACCTCAAACCGAGGGCCCCGCCTGCCTTCTCGGGTGGATGTAAAAGATCCCACAGCCACTATTTCGAAGAAGAGCCGGGGGGGGAGTTCTCCCCGGTGTCCTAGGGTCAATATTTATCCCTCAGTCAACATCACTTTAAAAACGTGAACTGGTCACTTTTTTTCACATTCACTGTTTGTGGGATCTTGCTGTGCACAAAATGGCTGTCGTGTTTGCCCACATTAACGGTGACTACACTTCAAAAGAACTTAATTGACTGTGAAACGCTTTGGGACGCCCTGAGGTCGTGAAAACCACGATACAAATGCAAGTTTGTTCTTTTTAAAATTGGCGGCAGATCTCCCCTGCACCCAGTGAGCAAAAAAAAAACACATCCTGGTGCAGTCCCAAACTTTGATTTCCTGTCTTTGCTGGAGAGGCTGCATCGCTGCGCTTAGGGAGGAGAATAAATACAGGCATGGTATCTGCTCCGGTTTATCCAACCCCCTCACCCCCGCTGGAATGGTCCGTTGGGGGGAGGGCGGGGAGAATGGATCAGGCTTTGCTCTCGATTCCCTCCGTGATTAAACCCTCCCCTGGCATAAGAAAAGCATTACGAGGCAGCAGGTTTGCTGGTAAAAATTCATAGGAACAGGAGGAGGCCATTCAGTTAGATCATGGCTGATCTGTATTTTAACCCCATTTACCCGTCTTGGTTCCGTCACCCTTAATCCCCTCACCCAACAAAAATCTATCAATCTCAGGTTTGAAATTTCCAATTGACCCCCAGCCTCAACAGCTTTTTTGGGGGAGAGAGTTCCAGATTCCCACTCCCCTTTGTGTGAAGAAATGCTTCCTGACATCACCCCTGAACGGCCTGGCTCTAATTTTAAGGTTCTGCCCCCTTGTTCTGGACTCCCCCCACCAGAGGAAATAGTTTCTCTCTTATCGACCCTATCAAATCCTTTAATCATCTTAAAACACCTCGATTAAATCAGCCCTTAATCTTCTAAACTCGAGGGAATACAAGCCCAGTCTGTGCAACCTGTCCTCGTAATTTAACCCTTTTAGCCCCGGTATCATTCTGGTGAATCTGCTCTGCACCCCCTCCAAGGCCGATATATCCTTCCTGAGGTGCGGTGCCCAGAACTGAACGCAGTCTCTCCAGATGGGGTCTGTCCAGAGCTTTATATAAACTGAAGCATAACGTCCACACTCTTCCCCAACCCTAATATCCGCTGGTAAATGGGTGTCTCAAATATTCTTCAGTAGTTTAACGGTATAGTTTCCTCCCTCACTGGCAGCCCGGTGAGATGTAACTGGTGCAGACAGGCTGCTGTATTTCCCAACATATACCCTGAAGTCCCAACCATCACTTGTCAGCGAAGCGATGTGGGGCATTTCTCAGAAAGACACGAGTGCGACGCTACCAATAGATACAGGGTACTTTCAGATTGTCAAACTGGTCGTGCAGGCTTCCAAAGCTTGGTACGGTAGCACAGTGGTTATGTTACTGGATTAGTAATCCAAGAGGCCTGGACTAATAATCCAGAGTCATGAGTTCAAATCCCGCCATGGCAGCTGGTGAATTTAAATTCAATTAATTAAATAAAATTCTGGAATTAAAAAAAAGTATCGGTAATGGTGGCCATGAATTGTCATCAAAATCCATCTGGTTCACCTAATGCCCTTTAGGGAAGGAAACCTGCCGTCCTTACCCGGTCTGGCCAAAACGTGACTCCAGACCCACTGCAATGTGGTTGATTCTTAATTGCCCTCAGTTGTAAAATCTCGCTACCAAAAGTCGTAATAAGACAGGAACTGCAGCGGTTCAAGAAGGCGGCTCACCACCACCTTCTCAAGGGGCAATTAGGGATGGGCAATAAATGCCGGCCTCGCCAGCGACGCCCACATCCCATTAACGAATTTTTAAAAAAACTCGCCCCTCTGAACGCAAGGAACGTCAGGGTTCACGAAGGTGTCAGCCGTGGCTCAGTGGGTAGCACTCGCACCTCTGGGTCAGAAGGTCGTGGGTTCGAGCCCTGCTCCAGCCCACAATCCAGGCTTGACGCTCCCAGTGCCAGTGCTTAGGGAGTGCTGCGCTGTCAGAGGTGCCGTCTTTTGGATGAGACGTTAAACCGAGGACCCCGTCTGCCCCTCTCAGGTGGACGTAAAAGATCCCACGGCCACTATTGGAAGAAGAGCAGGGGGGAGTTCTCCCCGGTGTCCTGGGGCCGATATTTATCCCTCAACCAGTATCACTAAAAACAGATTATGTGGTCATTTATCACCTTATTCAGGGGATCTTGCTGCATGCAAATTGGCTGCTGCGTTTTCTACATTACAACAGTGACTACACTTCAAAAAAAAATAATTAATTGGCTGTAAATCGCTTTGGGACGTCCTGAGGTTGTGAAAGGCGCTGTAGAAATGTAAGTTTTTTCTTTAAGGCTGGCATTGGGAATCTGTGCCACTATCGCGGTTCCCCGGTGCGATATGACAGCAGCTTCTCTTTCTCTGAAATGATGCGATAAGGTTCTTTGTATCAATAAATAAGCAACAGCATTCATTCGGGGGCACAGTGCGTGATGCTACAGGGAGAAAGAGATCCCGGCCAGAGGTCCCGCTCTTGACCACTGTCTCGTGGTTCCCTGCTTGAACGACTGGTGAGCACAACTTGCATTTATATAGCGCCTTTAATGCAGTAAAACACCCCCAAGGCGCTTCACAGGAGCGATTATCAAACAAAATTTCACATCGAGCCACGTAAGGAGATATAAGGACAGATGACCACAAGCTTGGTCAAAGAGGTTTTAAGGAGTGTCTTAAAGGAGGAGAGAGAGGTTTAGGGAGTGAATTCCAGAGCTTAGGGCCCAGGCGGCTGAAGGCACGGCCGCCAGTGGTGGAGCGATGAAAATCAGGGATGCGCAAGAGGCCAGAATTGGAGGAGCGCAGAGATCTCGGAGCGTTGTAGGGGCTGGAGGAGGTTACAGAGATAGGGAGGGGGAGCGAGGGCCATGGAGAGGATTTGAACAGGGGGATGAGAATTTTAAAATCGAGGTGTTGCCGGACTGGGAGCCAATGTAGGTCAGCGAGCACAGGGGGGGTGAATAGGCTGCTGATATCCGTCGTCCAGGCCCCCGGGTGGAGAACGGTGATCTGTGTGATGTACCAGCGCCTCAGCGAGGGATTGGGACCGTCTGGAGAAAATAAATCTTAAAACGTTTAACGTAGAGGGGCTAAGGCCCTGGAGGAGGCGAATTTTGTCGCGCTTCAGTACCTATTGCCTCACTCGCTCGTCTCAATGCCCTAAAACACAACATGCCCTGCCTTTGCCCCCCCACCTCCTTCCTGTTCAGCCCCCTAAATGCAGAGGGGGTTCCAAACCTCTCCCCCAGCCCAGGCCCCTCAATCCCTAATTGTACTTGGACGTCTCGCCCGCTGGCGTGTCCTGTTTTGCATTTCGCGGGCCCTGGGGGATTCGGGAACGTGGCAGTAGGTGGAAGCGAACGGGAGCGGGGATTTCAAACGCCCGCGGCTCGCAAAGACTTGCAGCCCGCGGCGGTGAAAAGCGCGGGCTCCCCCCTGCCCTAGTGGATTGGAAACGGCGAGGCGGGGTAGGTCGCGGGGCAAACGGTGTGCGACCTACTGCAGACGAAGTGGTCAGCGTGCCTTTAAAAATAACATGGCGGTTAATGACCCAGAGGAACAGACCAAGTGTGAAGTCGGGTGGTAAGTTGGCCAACACCACCCCCTAGTGGAGCCAAGCGTGACTGCACAATTGCAGGGTGACAACATGCGATGCATCACTTAACGCGAGGTGGGTGGTGAGTGGCCTGTTCCACGTCCAATTCCATCCGCCCGAACTTTTTCTGGGCGGCAGCGTTTTGCGCACTCGTGTACAAAGGTTTTCCTGCAGCGACTACACTTCAAAAGTGCTCCATTGGCCGTGAAGCGCTTTGGGACATCCAGAGGTCGAGAAAGGCGCTATAGAAATGCAAGTGTCAGCCTGGGCCCGGTGGGTAGCTCCCCTGCCCCCGAGTCACAAGGTCGTGGGTTCGAGCCCCCGCTCCAGAGCCCCATAATCCAGGGCCCCGTCTGCCCCTCTGGGCGTAGAAGATCCCACGGCCACTATTGGAAGAAGAGCAGGGGGGATTCTCCCCGGGGTCGTGGGTCAATATTTACCCCTCAACCAACGTCACTTAAAAACAGATTATCTGGTCATTGTCTCATTGCTGTTTGTGGGATCTTGCTGTGCGCAAATTGACTGCCATGTTTCCTACATTACAACAGTGCTTTAGGGCATTCTGAGGTGGTGAAAATTATCCCCTTTAATATCTTTAGCATAAAACAAATTCTCATCTCCTCCTCTGGTTCTTTTGCCAATTATCTTAAATCTGTGTCCTCTGGTTACCGACCCTCCTGCCACTGGAAACAGATTCTCCTTATTTACTCCATCAAAACCCCTCATAGTTTTGAACACCTCGATTAAATCTCCCCTTAACCTTCTCTGCTCTAAGGAGAACAACCCCAGCTTCTCCAGTCTCTCCACATAACTGAAGTCCCTCATCCCTGGTACCGTTCTAGTAAATCTCCTCTGCACCCTCTCCAGGGCCCTGACATCCTTCCTAAAGTGTGGTGCCCAGAATTTAACATGTCCCTATGGCATTCCTGTGCCCGTTGTTTTAACAGCGATGGTAACCCATTATCTAACTATCATTACGAGGGAGTCACGGATACTGGGGGAGTATCCCAGTATCCAGTGATTGTAAGATAGATTGGAAACAGGCTAATAGGGAATTCAGGAGAAACTTCTTTACCCAGAGAGTGGTGAGAATGTGGAACTCGCTCCCACATGGAGTGGTTGAGGCGAATAGCACAGATGGATTTAAAGGGAAGCTGGATAAACACAGGAGGGAGAAAGGAATAGAAGGATATGCTGATAGGGTGAGATGAAGTAGGGAGAGAGGGGGCTCGTGTAGAGCACAAACGCCGGCATAGACCAGTTGGGCCGAATGGCCTGTTTCTATGCTGTAAACTCAACGTGATGTGCAGCCAGTAGTGGTAAACATAAACTGAGAGCTACAGGCTCTTTTGTCTTCAATTCCATTTAAATGAATGGAATTGACTATCAGGAGTAAACCTCAGGCTTATCTGTACGATAACGACCCAGTAAACAGCATCCGACCCAGCTTTAGATGGGAAGTTCCAGCCTGACCAACCTCCCTTGATATCTTTTGAGGACGTAACGAACCAAGTGGACTGTGGTGAACCTGAACATGTGAACTTTGACTTCCAAAAGGCGTTGGATAAAAGACCCACGCCAACAGTTACTGATTACCTCAAAGGTGTGAGGAAAGACTTGTATTTATGCCAAAAGCAAAATACTGCGGGCGCTGGAAATCGGAAATAAAAGCTGGAAATACTCAGCGGGTCAGGCAGCATCTGTGGAGAGAGAAACAGAGTTAACGTCTCAGGCCGAAGACCTTTCGTCACAGCTGGAAGTTGAAGATTTGACTATTTTTAAGCAAGTTCAGAGCCAGGCAAATGAGGGGCGGGGAGGAAAGAACAAAAGGGGAAGGTCTCTGAGAGGGCGGAGGGCAGGAGTGAGGGATGATGGTGCAAGGCAAGGAGGGTGGTAATGGGACAAGTAAAGAAGCAAAAGGTGGGGGAGAAAACTCTGGGATCATTTACAAAACTACTAGATTCAGCAATGGAGGGGGTGTGAGATGCTTCAGTTTGGAGTAAGGTGACCCTTAAGCATCTTGATGCTCCTTTAACTCTGGGATTCTGCACCCTGATGTTATGATTATAACCAGCAAGGGGGGGGAGCAGGTCTCTTATTTTCAAGCTGCAGCGTCCTAGTGCCCTCTGTGTTAAACCGACTTGTGCCACTTTAGTTACGTAAAGGGGCAGAGCCCAGGCAGGGGATTGTGAGCTCGGAGCAGCTCTCTCCGACACATTGGTCCCTGGGGAAATTAGTGCCAATCCAAATCTAAATATCCCTGATTTTTTTTTTTAAAACGCCAGTCCCTAACTATCTGGTCACCATCACATTTCTGTTTGTGGGATCTTGCTGTGCGCACATTGGCTGCCGCGTTTCCTACATCACGACATTGCAAAAAAAAAAGTACTTCATTGGCTGTAAAGCGCTTTGGGACGTCCCGAGGTTGTGAAAGCCGCTATATAAACGCAAATATTTCTTTAATAGCTCCCACTTTCTGCTCGTTGGGCAGAGCTGGTGCAGCGGAATGGTGGAGGGGGCGCGAGGGATGGGTTGGTACTTGGGGTGGGTGCCTCTCGATTAGGGCACCGTGCTCGTGCCGGCCCATGTTTTACTTCTCCCCGGCCCCCTGTGCTTCTGGACCTGCTCTGCTCCGCCAGGTTGGTCCGTTCAGCCTGTCTCGTTTCTAGCCCATCTCTGAAAGGGCAGCGGGTGCAATGGGAACACCCTCCCCACCGAGTTCCCCTCCGAGTCGCGCACACGCCATCCCGACCGGGACGTGTATCGGCCGTTCATCGTCGCTGGGGCAAAGTCCTGGCACTCCCTCCTTAACCGCGCGGACTGCAGCGGTTCAAGGTGGCGGCTCACCACCACTAGCGATGGGCAAGAAAAGCCAGCCTTGCCAGCGACGCCCACATCCCCAGAATGAATTAATAAAAGGGAACTTCTTTTTGCAAAGGGGTGTTTAAATTCTGTAATAATTTGCCAGGCAGGGAGTACGACACTCCTGCTCTCTGTCAAGTCCCTCCTGCCTTGTCACCTCCGTATGCCCCTCTAAAACCTCCTCTTTGGGGGTCCCCCAACATTACCCCCCGCCCACTACAGTTTCCCTCAGAGACCGTGGCCTTTTCCTCCTTAGCTTTGAGGTAGCTTGCTGCTCGGCAGGCGTGCTGTAGAAATGTACGACAGCCTGCATTTATATAGCGCCTTTAATGTAGTGAAACGTCCCAAGGCGCTTCACAGGAGCGATTATCAAACAAAATTTGACACCGAGCCACATAAGGAGATATTAGGACAGGTGACCAAAAGCTTGGTCAAAGAGGGAGGTTTTAAGCTGAGTCTTAAAAGGATGAGGTAGTCATTGCCTGGCACTTGTATGGTGCGAATGTTACTTGCCACTTATCAGCCCAAGCCTGGATGTTGTCCAGGTCTTGCTGCATGCGGGCTCGGACTGCTTCATTATCTGAGGAATTACGAATGGAGCTGAGCACTGTGCAATCATCAGCGAACATCCCCATTTCTGACCTTATGATGGAGGGAAGGTCATTGATGAAGCAGCTGAAGATGGTTGGGCCCAGGACGCTGCCCTGAGGAACTCCTGCAGCGACGTCCTGGGGCTGAGATGATTGGCCTCCAACAACCACTACCATCTTCCTTTGTGCTAGGTATGACTCCAGCCACTGGAGAGTTTTCCCCCTGATTCCCATTGACTTCAGTGTTACTGGGGTTCCTTGGTGCCACACTCGGTCAAATGCTGCCTTGATGTCAAGGGCAGTCACTCTCACCTTTGGAATCCAGCTCATGTTTGGACCAAGGCTGTAATGAGGTCTGGAGCCCGGTGGTCCTGACAGAACCCAAATACTTGGGGTCTTGAACAGAGGTTGGGAGACATGGAATGTTAGAGGGAGGAACATGTTCTTGACTTTATGGGGTATTATAAATCTAACCCACCGGGTGAGAAACGGGAGTTTATTCCTCTGCCTGATGTTTCTGTCCATCAAAGTCAATCGAGTAAAATCGGGCGGGTGTAGAAATGGACTCCGTTCATCTCTCTCCTGGTGCGTCAGGGTAAAATGACACCTCACCTCCCCCCCGTACATTCCTCACAAAAAAAGAGTCCGGAAAAACAGTCATGATTTGAGGCTAAAATGTCCACAGGGGGGCAGTAAATCCCTCTCGAAAAGCAGGGTGAGAGTGACTGCTCTTGACAGCAAGGCGGCATTTGACCGAGTGTGGCACCAAGGTTAAAGAGAGGCAGGAAACGCTGGGAACTCCCTGCTGGTGGGTCGGCAGCTGTGGGCGACCGGGACCTCGGCCCCTCCTTCAACAACCCAAAACCGAAAGATTAGCGAGCGTTTCAGTACATTTGAAGAGCGGGAGGTGGGGGGAGAGAGAGAGAGAGATCTCCCAGCACCGAGAGGGAGTTTTTAAACGGGCTGAATAGCCTGCAGGTTGCTTGAAAGAAAAGTAAGAGATGATATAAAAGATAATCTAAGGGGAGAAGAACAAACTTGCATTTATAATGCGCCTTTCACATCCTCATGACGCTCCAAAGCGATTTACAGCCAATTAATTCATTGAATCTTACAACACAGGAGGCCGTTCAGTCCATCGTGCCTGTCTTTGAAAGATTAGTCCCACTCTCCCCGTAGCCCTGTGAATTTTTCCCTTTCAAGTATTTATCCAATTCCCCTTTTGAAAGTTATTATTGAATCTGCTTCCACCGCCCTTTCAGGCAGCGCATTCCAGATCAGAACAACTCGCTGCGTAAAAAAAATTCTCCTCATCTCCCCCCTCTGGTTCTTTTGCCGATTATCTTAAATCTGTGTCCTCTGGTTACCGACCCTCCTGCCACTGGAAACAGTTTCTCCTTATTTACTCTATCAAATCCCCTCATGATTTTGAACCCCTCGATTAAATCTCCCCTTAACCTTCTCTGCTCTAAGGAGAACAATCACATGCAGTCACTGCTGTTATGTAGGCCAATGCAGCAGACAATGTGGGCACTGCAAGGTCCCACATACAGCAGACGAGATGGTGTTGGTTGAGAGAGGAATGCTGGCCTTCCCTTCTTCGAAATAGCGGCCGTGGGGTCTTTTACGTCCACCTGAGAGGGGCAGGCGGGGCCTCGGTTTCACGTCTCATCCGAAATGACGGCACCTCCGACAGTGCAGCACTCCCTCAGTACCGCGCTGGGAGTGTCGGGCCTGGATTGTGGATCAGAAAGTGACCCGTTAAAAATTCAGAATTCCAGCGGATCAGCTCCGAAGGTGAAACGGAAAGCGCAGGCAAAGCCCAGAGGGCTCGGGGCGGGTGTGCGGAGGGGAGGTGCTGATTCTGAAGCCTGTGTTGAGCCTGGTTTGCAGGGTGCAGGGGGCCAAAAAAACCCACAGGCCAGAGCTGTGGCTCAGTGCCCCCCACAGCCGAATAGCCGTCCCACACGCACTTTCTGCAAATGGAGAATGGCTGCTATCCCGGTGAGATAGAGCAAAGAGGCGCCCGTGGAACCTGTAGCCCAGGAACGGGGCGGTGGGGAGGGGGAGAAGGGGAGTATATACACCATTGGGAGAAAATAATGTTAGAAATATTGTATGGCAGAAGTTGTGTTACAGTTATATGAAGCTCTGGTTAGACCCCACCTGGAGATACTGCGTTCACTTCTGGACACCGCAGCTCGGGAAGGATATATCGGCCTTGGAGGGGGTGCAGTGCAGATTCACCAGAATGATACCGGGGCTAAAAGGGTTAAATTACGAGGCCAGGTTGCACAGACTCGGCTTGCATTCCCTCGAGTGTAGAAGATTAAGGGGTGATCTAATCGAGGTGCTTACGATAACTAAAGGGTAGATAGAGAGAAACTATTTCCTCTGGTGGGGGGGGTCCAGAACAAGGGGGCAGAACCTTAAAATCAGAGCCAGGCCGTTCAGGGGTGATGTCAGGAAGCACTTCCTCACACAAAGGGGAGTGGGAATCTGGAACTCTCTCCTCCAAAACGCTGTTGAGGCCGGGGGTCAATTGGAAATGTCAAAACTGAGATTGATAGATGTTTTTTAGGCAAGGGTATTAAGGGTTATGGAACCAAGGCAGGTCAATGGAGTTAAGAAACAGACCAGCCATGATCTCATCGAATGGTGGAACAGGCTCGAGGGACTGAATGGCCTCCTCCTGTTCCTAAGGTCACAAAGAACGTTCTGTCCTGAGTAAGTCAATATTGAAACAGACAGTATGAGTTGTTGATTGCACAACTACGTATTCATCAGATCCAGCAAAACAAATAAATCGGAAGTCATCAGTTTACAGTGGGCAGCACTCTCTCCTCTGACTCAGCAGGTCGTGGGCTCGAGCCCCCACTCCAAAGTCTTGAGCACATAATCCAGGCCGACACTCCCAGTGCCAGTACTGAGGGAGTGCCGCGCTGTCGGAGGTTAAACCGAGGGCCCCGTCTGCCCCTCTCGGGTGGATGTAAAAGATCCCACGGCCGCTATTGGAAGAAGAGCAGGAGGGGGAGTTCTCCCCGGTGTCCTGGGGGCCGATATTTATCCCTCGACCAACATCACTTAAAAAAAAACAGACGACATGGGTCATTATCGCATTGCTGTTTGTGGGATCTTGCTGTGCGCAAATTGGCTGCCGCGTTTCCTACATTACAACAGTGACTACGCTTCAAAATAAAAAGTACTTCATTGGCTGTAAAGCTCTTTGGGACGTTTTGAGGTCGTGAAAGGCGCCACAGAAATGCAAATTCTTTCTTTCTCACTACCAACTGCAGTTAGATATAGAACCTCGTTCCAGAGGTAATAGACGCACATCTCACCCCCCCACCTACCCGATGAAGAATGGTTCTGGCAATAAACGTAAACGAGGGCTCGGACCTCACGCTCGATCGCCAGGGGTTGCCAACTCCGTCTGGATGTATTCCAGGAGGTTTGATCACATGACCTCCCTCCCTCCCCGCCCCCCCCACACTCCCGCCATTGGTCGCCCATCCTCGCGGATCGAACCCTTGGTTTCCCGACTGGACGACTCTTGACCGTCAATCATTACCCTTCAATTCCTGGAGACTCCAGGGCCAATCCTGGAGAGTTGGCAACCCTGGTTCTTAACACTCAAGACAAGTGTGCAGCAATGAGTTAAGTCTCCCTCCCTGCCTTTATGAATCAACAGCACTGAATGCATTCAGTCCTGCACGGCTCTTGGATCTCGGAATCACATGACAGGCATTTCTTGTAAATCAGCTGATTTTGTGTGGGTGGATATTTATAGCAATTAGGGCCGAAGGCCACAGACAATGAATCCCAAATGGCCAAATTGGGGGGAGGGGGTATTCCTGCTTCTAATTCAAAATGGGCTTTCTGGAAAGAAAATGGCAGGTTATTAAAAGTTTCCTTTGTGGAGACTGGAGTGCAAGTCTGCATACACCCTAGCACTTAAAAGTCAAAATAGTAAGTTAACCCACCATGCAGTGTCCCTTTAACTGGCCAGCGTGGCTCCGTCAGTGAACTCTGAGTCTGGAGGTCGTGGGGCCGTAGGAGCGTTAGGATGAGGAGGAGGCCATTCAGCCCCTCGGGCCTGTTCCGCCATTCAATTAGATCACGGCTGATCTGTATCTTAACCCCATTTCCCCGCTTTGGCTCCATATCTCTCGATACCCTCACCCAACAAAAATCTATCCATCTCAGTCTTGAAAGCTCCAAATGACCCCCAGCAATCGCAGCCATTTTTTTGGGGGGGGGAGAGAGTTCCAGATTTCCACTCCCCTTTGTGTGAGGAAGTGCTCCCCTGACATCACCCCTGAACGGCCTGGCTCTAATTTTAAGGTTATGCTCCCACCTTGTTCTGGACTCCCCCCCCACCAGGGGAAATAGTCTCTCTCCACCCTACTGAACATAAGAAACAGGAGCAGGAGTAGGCCATTCGGCCCCTCGAGCCTGCTCCGCCATTCAATCAGATCGTGGCTGATCTTCAACCTCAACTCCACTTTCCCGCCCGATCCCCATATCCCTTGATTCCTCTCGAGTCCAAAAATCTATTGATCTCAGTCTTGAATATACTCAATGACTGAGCATCCACAGCCCTCTGGGGTAGAGAATTCCAAAGATTCACAACCCTCTGAGTGAAGAAATTCCTCCTCATCTCAGTCTTAAATGGCCGACCCCTTATCCTGAGACTATGCCCCCTAGTTCTCGATTCTCCAGCCAGGGGAAACAATCTCTCAGCATCTACCCTGTCAAACCCCCTCAGAATCTTATGTGTTTCAATGAGATCACCTCTCATTCTTCTAGACTCCAGAAAATATAGGCCCATTCTACTCAACCTCTCCTCATAGGAATCAATCAAAACCTTTTAACACCATTAGATTGCCCTTCTAAACTCGAGGGAATACAAACCTAGTCTGTGCAACCTGTCCTCGTAATTTAACCCTTTTAGCCCCGGTATCATTCTGGTGAATCTGCACTGCACCCCCTCCAAGGCCGATATATCCTTCCCGAGGTGCGGTGCCCAGAACTGAACGCAGTCTCTCCAGATGGGGTCTGACCGGGACTCTGTACAACTGAAGCTTCACTTTGTTCTCCAGTCCCCTTGAGATAAAGGCCAACGTCTCCATTAGCCAAGGGCTGTACCTCGGGAGGAGGGGGGAGGGGAGGGGAAGAGAGACAAATCGAAAACCACAACTTCCATTGAGAAGAAACTCTTTGCCCGGCCCTGTCCTGCTCGAGTCACGAGTTTCCTGCAGCTGTGATTTTCCAGCCACAGCAGACGCTGTTACTCATTCAAGGATTGGTGCTAATGGACACCAGTCTTAAAGGGGCCTCGCTGCTCGCGACCTCTGGCTGACTGCCGGCCGATCGCCCGAGGCGTTGCTCGAAGCCACGCTGGCTTTGTTGCAGCCGGGGCGTGACGGGGAAAGCGTGACAGGAAGTAGGCGTGACGCCTGCGGGAAGTGGGACCTTTATGGCGGGCACCCCGCTGATGTTGTTCAGCCTCCCCGCGCGGCCTGGAGTGGCACTCAGGCCTACGGGCCGGGCCGGTCCCACCTTTGATCCCAGCTCTATGTCTCGTAGAGGCCGTTCGGCCCGTCGTGCAAGTTCTTTCTGGACAGGGAGAGCGCGATGGAGAGATCCTGCATCTGATCACCATCATTTGCGCTTGACTGCGATGCCTTCTGTGGTGGAATAGCCCACCGTCCCAGCTCGCGGGTGCAGAATGGCTACTTGACGGGGGAGGACAGCGCGAGCCGCTGCAGCTTGCCGGAGAGGAAAGAGGACACGTGGAGAGGGGAAATTAAAAAAGGAAATCATTGGAAAACATAGTCATCTCCTAAATGGTGAGCTTTAGCCGTGGCTCAGTGGGTAGCACACTCGCCTCTGAGTCGGAAGGTCGTGGGTTCGAGCCCCACTCCAGACGCTCGAGCTCATAATCCAGGCCGACACTCCCGGCGCCAGTACTGAGGGAGCGCTGCGCTGTCGGAGGGGCCGTCTTTGGGATGAGACGTTAAACCGAGGGCCCCGTCTGCCCCTCTCAGGTGGACGTAAAAGATCCCGTTGGAAGGAGAGCTGGGGGAGTTTGTCCTGGGGGCCGATATTTATCCCTCGACCAACATCACTTAAAAAAAACAGATCATCCAGATCATTATCACATTTGTGGGATCTTGCTGTGCGAAAATTGGCTGTTGCGTCTTCTACATTACAACAGTGTTTCACTTCCAAAAAAAAGGTGCTTCATCGGCTGTGAAACGCTTTGGGACGTCCTGAGGTGGTGAAAGGCGCTATAGAAATGCAAGTTCTTTCTATATATATATATTAAAAAAAGATCCAAAGGTGATTTAATCCCCACGGGATGTGGCTACTGGGTCTGGCTTCTGGCCGCAGTGTTTTTTTTTCCCATTGGTCCTTGTCTCCAAAACATTGACCACATCGATGCTGTCAGCAGTTTCCCCTGGGGGAGGGAGGGAGGGAGGATGATTCTCACATGATCGCACAGCGAAGCCAGGGATGAGATGATGCCGGAACTGTTTTCCCTGTCGCAGGCAATATTCAGTCGGTTTTTCCCTTGCTCTGTGTTCCTTTAACGAGTGACCTGGCAAACATTTCGTTGCCTGATCACATTCTGCATATTTCCCTCGCCACTCCTGCGACTGACAGAGTCTGTGAGGGAGCTTCTCTTGTTCTGTCTGATATTTACAATTTTTTTTCCCGCCTTTCTAAAATGTTCCGAGCAACGGGCTAAAGATCTGTGCTCGCTCGCATCGCTGAGCAAGGCGAAGACAGCCAGTGGGTAGCGCGCACCCTCCTCCGAGCCAGGACGCGGTGGGTTCGAGACCCCACTCCAGAGACTCGAGCCCGCAATCCAGGCAGGAGGAGAGGGTGGATTTGGCTTTTCCCCGACCAGACGGTCGATGCCATCTGGCAGGACGTCTCGTTCCCCAGAACTGACCGACTGGGATGGGGCCTGGATGGGTGGTGAGAAAGGGCCCTCCCAGTGCGGTCCTTCCAACACGCACGGGATCTCAGCGCTGCCGCGGGCTGCCCTCGAGGCCGCGGCGGGGAGGAGACCGTTGTCCACCTCCTGACGGGCTGCCCCCGTCGCGCAGAGAGATGCATTGCTATCTGTCCTGGTTCATCTCCAACAGTTTGGCGACATGGGATGCTGTGCTCTATGGGCTGTTCCCCGGGACGCACACCGAGACGGATATCACCTGCGGCTGGGAGACCGTCAACTCGGTGAAGGAGACCCTTTGGCCCGTCCGAGAGCTGCTGGTCTTCCAGCTGAAGGAGCTGCCCACGGCCGAGTGTTGCCGACTGGCACACTCCAAGGTCCAGGAGTACGTGCTGCGGGACGCACTGAGGCGAGGTGCGGCCTACGCAAAGGCTCTGTGGGGAGAGTGCCAGTGCTGAGGGAGCGCTGCACTGTCGGAGGTGCCGTCTTTCGGATGAGATGTTAAACCGAGGCCCCGACTGCCCCTCTCAGGTGGACCTAAAAGATCCCACGGCCACTATTTTGAAGAAGAGCAGGGGGTGTCCTGGGCCCAATATTTATCCCTCAACCAACACTGCTAAAAACAGATTATAGGAACATAGGAACAGGAGTAGGCCATTCAGCCCCTCGTGCCTGCTCCGCCATTTGATAAGATCATGGCTGATCTGTGATCTAACTCCATATACCTGCCTTTGGCCCATATCCCTTAATACCTTTGGTTGCCAAAAAGCTATCTATCTCAGATTTAAATTTAGCGATTGAGCTAGTATCAATTGCCGTTTGCGGAAGAGAGTTCCAAACTTCTACCACCCTTTGTGTGTAGAAATGTTTTCTAATCTCACTCCTGAAAGGTCTGGCTCTAATTTTTAGACTGTGCCCCCTACTCCTAGAATCCCCAACCAGCGGAAATAGTTTCTCTCTATCCACCCTATCTGTTCCCCTTAATATCTTATAAACTTCGATCAGATCACCCCTTAACCTTCGAAACTCCAAAGAATACAACCCCAATTTGTGTAATCTCTCCTCGTAACTTAACCCTTGAAGTCTGGGTATCATTCTAGTAAACCTACACTGCACTCCCTCCAAGGCCAATATGTCCTTCCGAAGGTGCGGTGCCCAGAACTGCTCACAGTACTCCAGGTGCGGTCTAACCAGGGTTTTGTTTGGCTGCAGCATAACTTCTGCCCCCTTGTACTCCAGTCCTCTAGATATAAAGGCCAGCATTCCATTAGCCTTCTTGATTATTTTCTGCACCTGTTCATGACACTTCAATGATCTATGTACCTGAACCCCTAAGTCCCTTTGGACATCCACTGTTTTTAACTTTTTACCATTTAGAAAGTACCCTGTTCTATCCTTTTTTGATCCAAAGTGGATGACCTCACATTTGTCTACATTGAATTCCATTTGCCATGACCATTATCTGGGTCATTTATCTCGTTGCTGTTTGTGGGATCTTGCTGTGCGCAAATTGGCTGCCGTGTTTCCTACATTACAACAGTGACTACACTTCAAAAGAAGTATTTAATTGGCTGTGAAGCACTTTGGGACGTCCTGAGGTGGTGAAAGGTGCTGGAAAATGCAAAACCCTTACTAAACCCAATATTAAAGCAGCTTTAATCCCTGTGATGGCGGTAGAGGGTCAAGATGGCGGGGAGTCTCGTCACTTCTGGCCTGCGCCGCTCAACCAGGCGGGGCACCGCCAACCTTCCTCGCCGTCCCGAGGCGAGGACCATCGGGGCCGGGATTCCCACATCGCTAGGGCCCCCTGCCCGACAATGGTCGCGATGCCCCTCACAGTCGAATATCCCGCTGAAGCCCGCCGTCCCGGCTCGGACGTGAAGGACGGCCGGTTCGGGTGAGAGGCCGAGGCCTGCAGAACCGTGGCCCGAGGGGGAAGGGGGAAGATCTTTACTTTTTGTTTCTAATTCAGCGTCTGCGAAAAAACGACCAGCTCCCGACGGTTCCTCGCATTCTTAAAAATCTGCTTCTTCCAGACGGTGTGGAAAGCCGCAGGGATGCCTGGGCTGAGACCACATCAGACTTTACTGGTAGGTGATCTACCACATCTCCTCTCGGCAACACGCAGAGCACCCTCGGAGTTAATGGGAGCCCTTTTTGAGTTATTCTGGCCAAGTGTCAGAACAAGGCCGAGATAATTACCGCTGAGGGAGGCCATTCAGCCCATCTTGGTACATCCAAACAGCCCCCCGCCCCCCCCATTGCTGCATCTAGGTACAAGGGAACAGGAGGAGGCCATTCAGCCCCTCGAGCCTGTTCCCCCATTCAATCAGATCTGTATCTTAACTCCATCTCCCCGCCTTGGTTCCATCACCCTTAATACCCAACAAAAATCGATCAATCTCAGTTTTGAAATTTCCAATTGACCCCCGGCCTCAACAGCTTTTGGGGGGAGAGAGTTCCAGATTCCCACTCCCCTTTGTGTGAGGAAGTGCTTCCCGACATCACCCCTGAACGGCCTGGCTCTAATTTTAAGGTTCTGCCCCCTTGTTCTGGACTCCCCCCACCAGAGGAAATAGTTTCTCTCTATCGACCCTATCGAATCCTTTAATCATCTTAAACACCTCGATTAGATCACCCCTTAATCTTCTACACTCGAGGGAATACAAGCCTAGTCTGTGCAACCTGTCCTCGTAATTTAACCCTTTAAGCCCCGGTATCATTCTGGTATCTAACTGGTTCTTGGATTTTCTCCTCCACTTGTCTTATCTGGGACTATTCCAGCCCCTTCAACCTTCCGTGCCTTCAGCTGCCTGGGCCCTAAGCTCTGGAATTCCCTCTCTAAACCTCTCCGCCTCTCTCTCCTCCTTTAAGACGCTCCTTAAAACCTACCTCTTTGTCCCAGCTTTTGGTCACCTGTCCTAATATCTCCTTATGTGGCTCGGTGTCAAATTTTGCCTGATTTACGCTCCTGTGAAGCGCCTTGGGACGTTTTACTATGTTAAAGGCGCTATATAAATGCAAGTAGTTGTAAAGCTCTTTTGATGCAGCCGTGTGTTGCGATACATTGCATTGCGTTTTATTACAAGCTGTTGAGTCCATTCCAAGTGTCAACCCTTCTTTGAGTCCAGAGCTTCCTAAATGTAACTTTGAACCTACCTAAATGTAACCTGCTGCTCCATGTCCAACTCTGAGTGAGCTGGTGTCCGTCAGGCTTCTACGATTGGACTCAGCGTATCTCCTTAGGGACGGGGAGGGAAATCGGAGTTGCCGCCCCCTACTGGAAAGCGCAGGCGATCGGACGTCGGGCCAGGACTGGCTTGGGCGGGGGGTGAAGCCCCTGCAGTTGAATAGCCTCACCTGCGAAGAATAGCCATTTGGCTCGAGGCATTCGGAGGCTGTGCCCCTCCGGAGAGATGGGGAGAGGGAAGCAACAGAAGATAATGAGTACATAGAGGGGGAAAAAAAACACATTTCTGATTCTTCACATTTGCTTCTTCAATAGCACCTCCCAAACCCGCGACCTCCATCACCCAGAAGGTCAAGGGTAGCAGGCGCATGGGATCACTATCACCTCCAAGCTCCCCTCCACGCACAGCATCCCGACTTGGACATATATCGACCGTTCCTTCATCGTCGCTGGGTCAAAATCCTGGAACTCCCTACCGAACAGCACTGTGGGAGCCCCTTCACCACACGGACTGCAGCGGTTCAAGAAGGCGGCCCACCACCACCTTCTCAAGGGGCAATTAGGGATGGGCAATAAAAGCCCACATCCTGAGAAAATGAATAAGCAAAAAAAATTCCACAGCGACCAGTGAAAATCTCAACGCTATTCAACCAGGAAGTAGTGTATGTGCCTGCTTAATCCAGTGTGCCTAGCAACCGTCCAGCGTAGATTCAGTTCTGGGCCATGGATGTGATTTAATACCCTTCTTTTCTTCTCTCCTGTACTCGCTGAAATCGTCTTTCAAGAAACAAGGCGTCCAAGCTCATTTCCACAGAGGCAGTGTGTGGTACTGGAAGTTGAAGCAATCCATTTAACATCCCAGAAACATCGCAGATATCGAGGCAACGGAGAAGGTGCAAAAAGAGATTTACAAGGGTGATGCCAGAACTGAGAGGTTATAACCATCAGGAAAGACTGAACAGGCTGGGGCTTTTTTCTCTAGAAAAGAGAAGGCTGAGGGGTGACCTGATAGAGGTCTTTAAGATTATGAAAGGGTTCGATAGGGTAGACGTAGAGAAGATGTTTCTGATTGTGGGGAGAGACCAGAACTAGAGGGCCATAAATATAAGATAGTCACTGGGAATTCGGGAGAAATTTCTTTACCCAGAGAGTGGTGAGAATGTGGAACTCACTACACATGGAGTAGTTGAGGCAAATAACATAGATGCATTAAATAAAAATAAATTTAAAACAGAAATAGACAGTTTCCTAGAAGTAAAGGGAATTAGGGGTTACGGGGAGCGGGCAGGAAATTGGACATGAATTTAGATTTGAGGTTCGGATCAGATCAGCCGTGATCTTATTGAATGGCGGAGCAGGCTCGAGGGGCCGATTGGCCTACTCCTGCTCCTATTTCTTATGTTCTTATTTAAGGGGATGCTTGAGGGAGAAAGGAATAGAAGGACATACTGATAGGGTGAGATGAAGTAGGGAGGGTGGAGGCTTGTGTGGGAGCATAAATACCAGCATAGATCAGTTGGGCCGAATGGCCTGTTTCTGTGCTGTAAATTCTAAGTAATTAGATATTATATCTGAGTTTTAGTGGATTCATACCCAAAAGAAGGTTTAATACAATGCACTATCGTTAAGTGATATTCCATTAACCCGCTCTGTGGGAATGCCTTTAGGTTTGAAGGGTCAAGATGGGTCCAGAACAACGTGCCTGGCTCCGAAAGATTGGAGCTCAATCAAACCTCTGCTCCAACTTTCCCTGACACGATCGTCGACCAGCCAGCCCGGGACCCGGAAGGGGTCGATCTGTATCTGCGAGCCGGGTTATAGGCTCCAGACCCTCTAGCAAATCAGTACTTCAAGAGGAGCGGCCGGGAAACACGGAAAGAGTGCAGTTTGAGCTGGTTGAGCTAATCGTCGGGTTTGGGATATATTGCAATACAGGCTTGCTGACTCGAGCGGCAGACTGATTAATAATCTCTATTTGTCAACATACCAATACACCGCAGCACCTGCAGTGTTTACAAGACCCGTGTCAAATCTACTCACAAACAAGGAACTCATCAGGATTCGTAAACTGTGTCTTCTAAACACTCATCAAACTTACTTAGAGTCCCTAAAGCATTCCTGTGAGTGTGTTGCACCTTTATATGGTTAATTACAAAAGCAAGGAAGTTATTTTAATCTTTATAACACACTGGTTAGGCCTCAGCTGGACTATTGTGACCAATTCTGGGCACCGCACTTTAGGAAGGATGTCAAGGCCTTCAGAGAGGGTGCAAAGGAGATTTACTAGAATGGTACCAGGGATGAGGGACTTCAGTTATGTGGAGAGACTGGAGAAGCTGGGATTGTTCTTCTTAGAGCAGAGAAAGTTATGGGGAGATTTAATCGAGGTGTTCAAAATCATGAAGGGTTTTGATAGATAGATAGAGAGAAACTGTTTCCAGTTGCAGGAGGGTCGGTAACCAGAGGACACAGATTTAAGATAATTGGCAAAAGAACCAGAGGGGGAGATGAGAATATTTTTTTACGCAGCGAATTGTTAAGATCTGGAATGCGCTGCCTGAAAGGGCAGTGGAAGCAGATTCAATAGTAACTTTCAAAAGGGGAATTGGATAAATACTTGAAAAGGAAAAAATATGCAAGGCTACGGGGGAAAGAGCAGAGAGGAACTAAATGGCTCGTTCAAAGAGCCGGCACGGACACGATGGGCCGAACGGCCACCTTCTGTGCTGTCTGATTCTATTCAATCACGTGAGGTAAGAGCGATCTTAATACGTGCAGTTAATGCCTAAGTACGCAGAGTGAGTAGGTCCGCGGGTTAGTGGTTACACAAAGCACTCC
Source organism: Heptranchias perlo (assembly GCF_035084215.1). Classification (NCBI taxonomy): domain Eukaryota; kingdom Metazoa; phylum Chordata; class Chondrichthyes; order Hexanchiformes; family Hexanchidae; genus Heptranchias; species Heptranchias perlo. The sequence goes on along the minus strand of NC_090368.1, from coordinate 5,472,215 downwards.
CCCCGTCTCCCCCATCTCATGCATGCTCATCAGTGACATTATCTGTTTGTTGATCTATGGATATTGCACACATATGATTAATCGAGGCTGTCCTTCTGAGCCATCGCTTCCTTCTGTCTCTAGACACGATTACAATGAGGCCTATTCTTTACTCACACTCCCACACCTCTCACCAGACATTTTGGTGCCCGTCCAAGAAATTAGCATCCATTCTCAAAGTCTTTATATGTCTAGAGTGTGAGTTAATCCAATTTAACCCTTGCCCCTATGACAGCGGACTATTCCAACTAGTTTACTGGTCCTTAAAACAATACATACTTGTATTTATACAGAGCCTTTAACGTAGTAAAACGTCCAAAGGTGCTTCACAGGAGCGATTATCAGATAAAATGTGACACCGAGCCACGTAAGGAGATATTAGCACAGGTGACCAAAAGTTCGGTCAAAGAGGTAGGTTTTAAGGAGCGTCTTAAAGGAGGAGAGAGAGGCGGAGAGGTTTAGGGAGGGAATTCCAGAGCTTTCGGGCCTAGGCGGCTGAAGGCACGGCCGCCAATTGGAGGAGCGCAGAGATCTCGGAGGGTTGTAGGGGCTGGAGGAGGTTACAGGGATAGGGAGGGCGAGGGCCATGGAGGGGATTTGAAAACAAGGATGAGAATTTTAAAATCGAGGCGCTGCTGGACTGGGAGCCAACGTAGGTCAGAGGGTGAACGGGAATCAGTGCGTACACTTAGGAGTGTCGAAACCTTGGCTTTTGACAATCAGGGCCAAAGCTCTCTTGGACTAGTGTGTCCGTACGGGGAGAGAGGGAGCTCATGGATTTCTCAACTCAATTATTGTTTTGACTGTATCCCCTCACTCATTCCCCAGGTATCCATTATTCTGCCTTTAAACCGCTGCGTCTATTGATGCGATTGCATAATGTAACCCGCTCACATTCCTGTGGTGCAGTGGCTAATCACGCTCGCCTTAGACGCAGACCCTTCCCTGGGGCGAAGCCAGGCAGAGACAATTGCCTATGGCCAAACCACTCTAAAAATGTCTGATCGCGTGAGGATTCAGGCCTGGTGAGTACTCAGACGGGGAGGCTGTCTGGGGAATGCCACGTGCTGCAGGTTGGGCTGGCTAGCTCAGTTGGTTAGACTGCGTTGCTAATAACACAAAAGGTCCTGGGTCTGATCCCTCTACAGGTCCGCCACAGTACTGTCTTTCTCTGCAATGAGAAAAAGACTTGCATTTCTATAGCGTCTTTCACGACCTCAGGACGTCGCAAAGCGCTTTACAGCCAATGATGTGCTTTGGAAGTGTGGTCACTGTTGTAATGTAGGAAACGTGGCAGCTAATTTGCGCACAGCAAGATCCCACAAACAGCAATGAGATAAATGACCAGATAATCTGTTTTTAGCGATGTTGGTTGAGGGTTAAATATTGGCCCCAGGACCCCGGGGTGGGGGGGGGGGTGGAACTCCACCCTGCTCTTCTTCAAATAACGGGCGTGGGATCTTTTACGTCCACCTGAGAGGGGCAGACGGGGCCTGGGTTTAACGACTCATCCGAAAGACGGCGCCTCAGGCAGTGCAGCACTCCCTCAGTACTCCGGAACTGGGAGTGTCGGCCTGGATTCTGTACTCAAGTCTCTGGAGTCGGGGGCTCGCACCCAGGATGGAATCTGGCGCAATTAACTCGGGCTGCCCTGTAAATATTTGTGACTCACTGCCCAAGGCACCCTTTGTTGTGCCTTTAAACCACCGGAACTATTGATGGAATTGCATCCTGTGACTCACTCCCGAGGTATCCATTACTCTCATTATCCTGCCTATGGAATGATGCCTCATTGATTACACCAACAATCTTCAACTGAAACTATTGGGAGTAGCATTGTGTTAAATCATTAATCTCAACACCCGACTCCCTCAAGCACCTCTAGGATGCTTTCCTATATTAAGGGTATTATATAATTGCAAATTGATGTCAACGATCTGTTCATTAATATTTTCGTTTGCATGAACAACTAATATTTCAATATCTTGCCCCCCCCCTCCCACCACCGAGGTTTCAAGACTCCTCTCCGGTGAAAACAGAGTGCGACGCAAAGCTCTTTCCCCTCCAGCCCCGCCCCCCCCCCTGTGTTGCCTGAGGATGCGACTCGTGCTCACCGGGTGCTGGTCCCTCGGCCGCCTGGCCCGCCCGGTGGGCTGTTCGACTTTGGGGGGCATCACCGGCAAGCCCGAATCCCTCCTCAGCCTCACATCCGCGCCATGATGCAGCTGCGGCCCGGGCGCGCGTATTTAAGGGTGACCCGCATTCGGAAGTGGCAGGGTTTGGCAGGCAGGGGGGATAAAGGGAATGGACTTGCAGATAAAAGTTTTTTAAAAAGTACAAATCTCACAACCCTTGGACAGCTCTTCCAAAGAGCCGGCACAGACAAGAAGGGCCGAATGGCCTCCTTCTGTGCTATAAGATTCTATTCTAAGGTAGGGTGGATTTTTTTTGCATTCTTTCCCACAGAGCAGTGTAACAGGTTCCCAGGGATGGGACATCATTTGGGCTGAGTCGATGCCTTTAGCAAAGGACCCGGATCGTTTTCTGTTGAGGTGGGGGGGACTTGAGGGAGGGTTAGAGAAATATTAAGGACTCTTGCTTGATTTATTAGATGGGGGCAGAGAAAGAAACGAGAGATGCAATTAAACAGTGCCTTTCACTACCTCAGGACGTCCCAAAGCCTTACAGTCAAGGAAGTACTTTTTTTTGAAGTGTGGTCACTGTTGTAATGTAGGAAAAGCGGCAGCTAATTTGTGCACAGCAAGATCCCACAAACAGCCGTCTTTCGGATGAGACGTTAAACCAATCCCACGGCCACTACTGGAAGAAGAGCAGGGGGGAGTTCTCCCCGGTGTCCTGGGGGCCGATATTTATCCCTCAACCAACATCACTAAAAAAAACAGATTATCAGGACATTATCTCATTGCTGTTTGTGGGATCTTGCTGTGCGCAAATTGGCTGCCACGTTTCCTACATTACAACAGTGACTACACTTCAAAAAGTACTTCATTGGCTGTAAAGAGCTTCGGGACGTCCTGAGGTCGTGAAAGGCGCTATAGAAATGCAAATCTTTCTTTCGTTCTGAATGACCTGATAATCTGTTTTTTTAGTGATGTTGATTGAGGGATAAATATCGGCCCCCAGGACACGGGGGAGAACTCTCCCCCTGCTCTTCTTCCAATAGTGGCCGTGGGATCTTTTACCATCGCCTGAGAGGGAAGACACGGAGTGGGGGAGGGAGTCCACGGGGGAATAATCAGACATAGACTCACGACCTAATTGGCATTTCCTGAATGTTCTCATATACTGGAACTGAAACACACCTGTAAACTGATCCCCGATCTCCCATTACTGCAACTATGAAACTCTATTGTTGGCTGTCTGTCAGTGGCAGAGCCATATGGACAAGGAAAGTCCCACTTCAAACCCTCCTCTCATCTTTGTGTTCAAACTCCTCCACGGTCTCGCATATCCCTCTCTCTGTAACCTCCTGCAGCCCTCCGAGATCTCTGCGCTCCTCCAATTCTCTTGAGCATCCCCCGATTTTAATCGCCCCCCCACCATTGGCGGCCGTACCTTCAGCCGCCTAGGCCCTAAGCTCTGGAATTCCCTCCCTAAACCTCTCCGCCTCTCTCTCCCCCTTTAAGACGCTCCTTAAAACCTACCTCTTTGACCGAGCTTTTGGTCACCTGTCCTAATATCTCCTTATGTGGCTCGGTGTCAGATTGTGACTGATCAACGCTCCTGTGAAGCCCCTTGGGACGTTTTACTGCGTTAAAGGCGCTATATAAATGCAATTGTAGGCTATACTGCGTTAACTGATCTGGCTGCAGGGCTGCTAGAGGTGCTGCCAAACAACACAGCAGTCCCTGGGGTGGGGAAGGGAAGATCGGACAGGGTTCCCACTCTGACCCGGAGACCCCTACCGCACGTACTGAAGGAGAGATAAGTTGGTTCAGGATTCAGTTTGGCTATGATGCTCACTGTGATTGAGTAGTCTTCAGGAATTCACATCCAAGCTTCACCCGTGAATAATAGCTACTAGGGTTACAGGCTGGAATCTAATCGAGGGGATCAGGGGGTTTATATATAGAATAACAGATACCTGGGAGTGAGTTACAGGCTTGAATCTAATCGAGGGGTTCGGGGGGTTTATATATAGAATAACGGATACCCGGGAGTGAGTTACAGGCTGGAATCTAATCGAGGGGTTCGGGGGGTTTATATATAGAATAACAGATACCCGGGAGTGAGTTACAGACTGGAATCTAATCGAGGGGTTCGGGGGGGTTATATATAGAATAACAGATACCTGGGAGTGAGTTACAGGCTGGAATCTAATCGAGGGGTTCGGGGGGGTTATATATAGAATAACAGATACCCGGGAGTGAGTTACAGGCTGGAATCTAATCGAGGGGTTCGGGGGGGTTATATATAGAATAACAGATACCCGGGAGTGAGTTACAGGCTGGAATCTAATCGAGGGGTTCGGGGGGTTTATATATAGAATAACAGATACCTGGGAGTGAGTAACAGGCTGGAATCTAATCGAGGGGTTCGGGGGGGTTATATATAGAATAACAGATACCCGGGAGTGAGTTACAGGCTGGAATCTAATCGAGGGGTTCGGGGGGTTTATATATAGAATAACAGATACCTGGGAGTGAGTTACAGGCTGGAATCTAATCGAGGGGTTCGGGGGGTTTATATATAGAATAACAGATACCCGGGAGTGAGTTACAGGCTGGAATCTAATCGAGGGGTTCGGGGGGTTTATATATAGAATAACACATACCCGGGAGTGAGTTACAGACTGGAATCTAATCGAGGGGTTTATATATAGAATAACAGATACCCGGGAGTGAGTTACAGGCTGGAATCTAATCGAGGGGTTCAGGGGGTTTATATATAGAATAACAGATACCCGGGAGTGAGTTACAGGCTGGAATCTAATCGAGGGGTTCGGGGGGTTTATATTTTGAATAACAGATACCTGGGAGTGAGTTACAGGCTGGAATCTAGTCGAGGGGTTCGGGGGGTTTATATATAGAATAACAGATACCCGGGAGTGAGTTACAGGCTGGAATCTAATGGAGGGGTTCGTAGGGTTTATATATAGAATAACAGATACCCGGGAGTGAGTTACAGGCTGGAATCTAATCGAGGGGTTGGGGAGTTGATATATAGAATAACAGATACCCGGGAGTGAGTTACAGGCTGGAATCTAATCGAGGGGTTCGGGGGGTTTATATATAGAATAACAGATACCCGGGAGTGAGTTACAGGCTGGAATCTAATCGAGGGGTTCGGGGGGTTTATATTTTGAATAACAGATACCTGGGAGTGAGTTACAGGCTGGAATCTAGTCGAGGGGTTCGGGGGGTTTATATATAGAATAACAGATACCCGGGAGTGAGTTACAGGCTGGAATCTAATGGAGGGGTTCGTAGGGTTTATATATAGAATAACAGATACCCGGGAGTGAGTTACAGGCTGGAATCTAATCGAGGGGTTGGGAAGTTTATATATAGAATAACAGATACCCGGGAGTGAGTTACAGGCTGGAATCTAATCGAGGGGTTCGGGGGGTTTATATATAGAATAACAGATACCTGGGAGTGAGTTACAGGCTGGAATCTAATCGAGGGGTTCGGGGGGTTTATATATAGAATAACAGATACCCGGGAGTGAGTTACAGGCTGGAATCTAATCGAGGGGTTCGGGGGGTTTATATATAGAATAACACATACCCGGGAGTGAGTTACAGACTGGAATCTAATCGAGGGGTTTATATATAGAATAACAGATACCCGGGAGTGAGTTACAGGCTGGAATCTAATCGAGGGGTTCAGGGGGTTTATATATAGAATAACAGATACCCGGGAGTGAGTTACAGGCTGGAATCTAATCGAGGGGTTCGGGGGGTTTATATTTTGAATAACAGATACCTGGGAGTGAGTTACAGGCTGGAATCTAGTCGAGGGGTTCGGGGGGTTTATATATAGAATAACAGATACCCGGGAGTGAGTTACAGGCTGGAATCTAATGGAGGGGTTCGTAGGGTTTATATATAGAATAACAGATACCCGGGAGTGAGTTACAGGCTGGAATCTAATCGAGGGGTTGGGGAGTTGATATATAGAATAACAGATACCCGGGAGTGAGTTACAGGCTGGAATCTAATCGAGGGGTTCGGGGGGTTTATATATAGAATAACAGATACCCGGGAGTGAGTTACAGGCTGGAATCTAATCGAGGGGTTCGGGGGGTTTATATTTTGAATAACAGATACCTGGGAGTGAGTTACAGGCTGGAATCTAGTCGAGGGGTTCGGGGGGTTTATATATAGAATAACAGATACCCGGGAGTGAGTTACAGGCTGGAATCTAATGGAGGGGTTCGTAGGGTTTATATATAGAATAACAGATACCCGGGAGTGAGTTACAGGCTGGAATCTAATCGAGGGGTTGGGAAGTTTATATATAGAATAACAGATACCCGGGAGTGAGTTACAGGCTGGAATCTAATCGAGGGGTTCGGGGGGTTTATATATAGAATAACAGATACCCGGGAGTGAGTTACAGGCTGGAATCTAATCGAGGGGTTCGGGGGGTTTATATATAGAATAACAGATACCCGGGAGTGAGTTACAGACTGGAATCTAATCGAGCGGTTCGGGGGGGTTTATATATAGAATAACAGATACCCGGGAGTGAGTTACAGACTGGAATCTAATCGAGGGTTTCGGGGGGTTTATATATAGAATAACAGATACCCGGGAGTGAGTTACAGGCTGGAATCTAATCGAGGGGTTGGGGTGTTTATATATAGAATAACAAATACCCGGGTGTGAGTTACAGACTGGAATCTAATCGAGGGGTTCGGGGGGTTTATGTATAGAATAACAGATACCCGGGAGTGAATTACAGACTGGAATCTAATGGAGGGGTTCGGGGGGTTTATATATAGAATAACAGATACCCGGGAGTGGGTTACAGACCGGAATCTAATCGAGGGGTTCGGGGGGGTTTATATATAGAATAGCAGATACCCGGGAGTGGGTTACAGACCGGAATCTAATCGAGGGGTTCGGGGGGTTTATATATAGAATAACAGATACCCGGGAGTGAGTTACAGGCTGGAATCTAATCGAGGGGTTCGGGGGGTTTATATATAGAATAGCAGATACCCGGGAGTGAGTTACAGACCGGAATCTAATCGAGGGGTTCGGGGGGTTTATATATAGAATAGCAGATACCCGGGAGTGAGTTACAGACCGGAATCTAATCGAGGGGTTGGGGAGTTTATATATAGAATAACAGATACCCGGGAGTGAGTTACAGACTGGAATCTAATCGAGCGGTTCGGGGGGGTTTATATATAGAATAACAGATACCCGGGAGTGAGTTACAGACTGGAATCTAATCGAGGGTTTCGGGGGGTTTATATATAGAATAACAGATACCCGGGAGTGAGTTACAGACTGGAATCTAATCGAGGGGTTTGGGGGGTTTATATATAGAATAACAGATACCCGGGAGTGAGTTACAGGCTGGAATCTAATCGAGGGGTTCGGGGGGTTTATATTTTGAATAACAGATACCTGGGAGTGAGCTACAGGCTGGAATCTAGTCGAGGGGTTCGGGGGGTTTATATATAGAATAACAGATACCCGGGAGTGAGTTACAGGCTGGAATCTAATGGAGGGGTTCGTAGGGTTTATATATAGAATAACAGATACCCGGGAGTGAGTTACAGGCTGGAATCTAATCGAGGGGTTCGGGGGGTTTATATATAGAATAACAGATACCCGGGAGTGAGTTACAGGCTGGAATCTAATCGAGGGGTTCGGGGGGTTTATATATAGAATAACAGATACCCGGGAGTGAGTTACAGACTGGAATCTAATCGAGCGGTTCGGGGGGGTTTATATATAGAATAACAGATACCCGGGAGTGAGTTACAGACTGGAATCTAATCGAGGGTTTCGGGGGGTTTACATATAGAATAACAGATACCCGGGAGTGAGTTACAGACTGATATCTAATCGAGGGGTTCGGGGGGGGTTTATATATAGAATAACAGATACCTGGGAGTGAGTTACAGGCTGGAATCTAATCGAGGGGTTCGGGGGGTTTATATATAGAATAACAGATACCCGGGAGTGAGTTACAGACTGGAATCTAATCGAGGGGTTCGGGGGGTTTATATATAGAATAACAGATACCCGGGAGTGAGTTACAGGCTGGAATCTAATCGAAGGGTTCGGGAGGTTTATATATAGAATAACAGATACCCGGGAGTGAGTTACAGGCTGGAATCTAATCGAGGGGTTCAGGGGGTTTATATATAGAATAACAGATACCCGGGAGTGAGTTACAGGCTGGAATCTAATCGAGGGGTTCGGGGGGTTTATATTTTGAATAACAGATACCTGGGAGTGAGTTACAGGCTGGAATCTAGTCGAGGGGTTCGGGGGGTTTATATATAGAATAACAGATACCCGGGAGTGAGTTACAGGCTGGAATCTAATGGAGGGGTTCGTAGGGTTTATATATGGAATAACAGATACCCGGGAGTGAGTTACAGACCGGAATCTAATCGAGGGGTTCGGGGGGTTTACATATAGAATAACAGATACCCGGGAGTGAGTTACAGACTGATATCTAATCGAGAGGTTCGGGGGGGGTTTATATATAGAATAACAGATACCTGGGAGTGAGTTACAGGCTGGAATCTAATCGAGGGGTTCGGGGGGTTTATATATAGAATAACAGATACCCGGGAGTGAGTTACAGACTGGAATCTAATCGAGGGGTTCGGGGGGTTTATATATAGAATAACAGATACCCGGGAGTGAGTTACAGGCTGGAATCTAATCGAAGGGTTCGGGAGGTTTATATATAGAATAACAGATACCCGGGAGTGAGTTACAGGCTGGAATCTAATCGAGGGGTTCAGGGGGTTTATATATAGAATAACAGATACCCGGGAGTGAGTTACAGGCTGGAATCTAATCGAGGGGTTCGGGGGGTTTATATTTTGAATAACAGATACCTGGGAGTGAGTTACAGGCTGGAATCTAGTCGAGGGGTTCGGGGGGTTTATATATAGAATAACAGATACCCGGGAGTGAGTTACAGGCTGGAATCTAATGGAGGGGTTCGTAGGGTTTATATATGGAATAACAGATACCCGGGAGTGAGTTACAGACCAGAATCTAATCGAGGGGTTCGGGGGGTTTATATATAGAATAGCAGATACCCGGGAGTGAGTTACAGGCTGGAATCTAATCGAGGGGTTCGGGGGGTTTATATATAGAATAACAGATACCCGGGAGTGAGTTACAGACCGGAATCTAATCGAGGGGTTCGGGGGGTTTATATATAGAATAGCAGGTACCCGGGAGTGGATTACAGACCGGAATCTAATGGAGGGCATTGCACTGTTTGTTTCCCTAAGGGAACTGTCTTTTCCTGGGGTACAGTTCCCCGCCTTGGGCGTTGGTCATTCTTGGCCACTTCGCGTATTTGGCCAGTCTTCCTACACGAGCCGAGGCGGTGAACGTCCGCTGGCTGTTCCACTACATGGGCGTCACATCCAAACTCGTACCCTCCCGCAGCGGGACCGCGCACGGGTTTGCCCCTCTCTGGCCCCAGGGGATGCAAAAGGGGGCCAAGTGTGTGCGTATGTGCTGAGTGAAAGCTGCTCACCCAGGACAGAGCAGGCACTAAAACGAGGGACCTTACGGTCCATGCTGCCCTGAGCCACCGAGCCCAGTTTACAATATTTAATTAGGACGTCTGGAAGCCACAGTAGCTTCCGGATATTGTCTCCCCTGTGGCATTAGTGGGCACGCTAGCCTTAGGCAGGATGATGGGACAGTGACCCTCTCCGACCTCAGTCTAGGATAAGTGTGGTTTTCACAGGATGTTGGGATGAGCAGTGTTGTACATAAGCATCTGGAGCAGGGAATGACGTTGGGCCTGGTTTAAGGAAAAAATAAACTTGAGGTAGGCCATGGTGACTGATTTAGCCCACTGAGAACATTCACTGTAAACACACTGTGCCTCGCAGAAGAATAAATATTTACCTGTATATTTATAGGTCCGTTTACAGGGTGAGGCCAACCTCACCAGTCGGTAGCCAGGCAGAGATGCCACGTAGCTGTGGTAGATCGGAATATGGGAACAGGAGGAGGCCATTCAGCCCCTCGAGCCTGTTCCGACATTCCGACTCCATTTACCCGCCTTGGTTCCGTCACCCTTAATACCCACCAAAAATCGATCAATCTCAGTTTTGAAATTTCCAATTGACCCCCCGGCCTCAACAGCGTTTTGTGGGGGAGAGAGTTCCAGATTCCCACTCCCCTTTGTGTGAAGAAGTGCTTCCTGACATCACCCCTGAACGGCCTGGCTCTGATTTTAAGGTTCTGCCCCCTTGTTCTGGACTCCCCCCACCAGAGGAAATAGTTTCTCTCTATCGACCCTATCAAATCCTTTAATCATCTTAAACACCTCGATTAGATCACCCCTCAATCTTCTACACTCGAGGGAATACAAGCCTGGTAAAACGCTTTGGGACGTCCTGAGGTCATGGAAGGCACTGTAGATATCTCAGTTATTTCTTTCTGTACTATGTCCTTATATGGCTGCGACTGCAAAAGCAGAAGGTTTTTTTTTAAGGTATCTGTGGGTTTTCCATAGCAGATGAATGAGATCAGTGTCTCTGTTTCAAATTTTGCTTTAACCTGTGCTGGAGAAGGCCAGTGTGATTTACCAGCTGGGGACTGTCCCAAACCCGGTGGGGATTTATGAGCTGGTGTGGGGGTCGACAGAGGTGGGGGCAATTTTGATTTCTCTCCCCTCCAGGCCTGTGATTCAGAGCAGTACGTCCTCATCGTATGTGTCTGTTAAACAGCCATGTCCTACATTACTTTTGCCCTTGAGGTAACCAAAACTCTGCTGCCCCCGTATCCTAACTCGCACCAAGTCCCGTTCACCCATCACCCCCTGTGCTCGCTGACCTACATTGGCTCCCGGTCTGGTTTAAAAATTCTCAAATCTCCCCTCCCTATCTCTGTAAGCTCCTCCAGCCCCTACAACCCTCCAAGATCTCTGCGCTCCTCCAATTCTGGCCTCTTGCGCATCCCCCGATTTCCATCGCTCCGCCATTGGCGGCCGTGCCTTCAGCCGCCTGGGCCCTAAGCTCTGGAATTCCCTCCCTAAACCTCTCCGCCTCTCTCTCCTCCTTTAAGACGCTCCTTAAAACCTACCTCTTTGACCGAGCTTTTGGTCACCTGTCCTAATATCTCCTTATGTGCCTCGGTGTTAAATTTTGTCTGATTTACGCTCCTGTGAAGCACCTTGGGACGTTTTACTACGTTAAAGGCGCTATATAAATGCAAGTAGTTGTAAAGCTCTTTTGATGCAGCCGTGTGTTGCGATACATTGCATTGCTTTTCACTGATGATTTTAGGGAAGGAATCGCACAGATCGGAGGTAGAAAGAGCCCTGCATTTATATAGCGCCTTTCACGACCTCAGGATGTCCCAAGGCGCTTTACAGCCAATGAAGTACTTTTGAAGAGCGGTCACTGTTGTAATGTGGGGAACGCGGCAGCACAATTTGCGCACAGCAAGATCCCACAAACAGCAAACGAGATGAACGACCAGAAAACCTCCCTGCTATTCCTTGAGCAAGTAGACGGGGGGTCTCAGTTTAATGTCTCATCCGAAAGACAGCGCCTCCGACAGTGCAGCGCTCCCTCAGTACCGCACCGGGAGAATCAGCTTAGGGACGAGCGTGATGCTGACTGAGCCACGCAAAAAAGATAGCTGCCCCTTTAATTAAAGGGGTATTTTATTGTAAGGAATAATTCAGAAGGCCGCGTACTTGCCCATGATAAATCCCAGGCATTATATTTTTTCTTTAAATCACATTGGTGTAGAAAGCCCCGTATTATCAGTATCAGTGGAGTCGGTGTAATACTGGAAGGTAAAGTGAGGGGATCTCCAAACAGCTCGTCCATATCTAAACACCAGCGTTGTTTATGATTGTTTTGACCGAGCTTATCTGGTGGGGGAATCCAGAACAAGAATGGGTACATCATCTTAAAATTAGAGCTTGGCCATTAAGGAACAAAATTGGGAGGCACTTTTTCACAACAAAAGGGGGTCAATCGGAGCTCTTGAGGCCACGATCGATATATTTTTGTTGGGTAAGGAACTTTGAGGGATATGGAGCAAAGGAGGGTCAATGGATTTGAAGTGCGGATCAGCAGGCTCGAGGGGCTGAATGGCCTCCTCCTGCTCCTATGTTCTGTTCCCACTGGGGATCGTGGGCTGAGTTCCTCCCCCAGCTCTTCCTGGAGGCCAGCAGAGACTGGAGGTGTAGTCACTGTTGTAATGTAGGCCACGCAGCAGCCAATTTGCGCACAGCAAGATCCCACAAACGGCAAGGTGCTAAATAACCAGAAAATCCGTTGTTTAGTGATGGATAAATATTGGCCCAGGACACCGGGGGAGAACTCCCCTGCTCTTCTTCAAATTAGTGCCATGTAATCTTTTACATCCACTGGAGGGACCAAGGGACCTTCGTTTAACATCTCATCCGAAAGACGGCACCTCCAACAGTGCAGCACTCCCTCACTGGGGTTGTTTGCCTGGATTACGAGCTCAACTCTCTGGTGCGAGGGCTCAAACCCACGACCTTCTGCCTCAGAGGCGAGAGTGCTCCTCACTGAACCACAGCTGACGCCTCATAACCAAGCAAAATAAAAACTGCGACTGCTGGAAATCTGAAGTGAAAGCAGATGTAGGCAATAGGCAGCAGCTAATTGAGAAAGGGCAGGTTAACGTTTGAGCTGGGATTCCTCAGTGGGACAGCTGACGGAGGTTCAGGTGAGGAAACAAAACAGATGATCTGGTCGTTATCACATTGCTGCCAACATGCACACAAATTCTCCCAGCTTAGGAAACGTGGGGTTGAGTCCCTATGGGGAGAGAGTGTGTGCGCTCTCCCTATCAGGCAGACAGAAGAACTTAAGAAACAGGAGCAGGAGTAGGCCATTCGGCCCCTCGAGCCTGCTCCGCCATTCAATCAGATCATGGCCGATCTTCCACCTCAACTCCACTTTCCCGCCCGATCCCCATATCCCTTGAGTCCAAAAATCTATCGATCTCAGCCTCGAAAATACTCAACAACTGAGCATCCACAGCCCTCTGGGGTAGAGAATTCCAAAGATTCACCACCCTCTGAGTGAAGAAATTTCTCCTCATCTCAGTCTTGAATGGCCGACCCCTTATCCTGAGACTATGCCCCCTAGTTCTAGACTCTCCAGCCATGGGAAACAACCTCTCAGCATCTACCCTGTCAAGGCCTCTCAGAATCTTAGATGTTTCAATGAGATCACCTCTCATTCTTCTAGACTCCAGAGAGTATCGGCCCATTCTACTCAACCTCTCCTCATAGGACAACCCTCTCATCCCAGGAATCAATCTAGTGAACCTTCGCTGCACTCCCACTAAGGCAAGTATATCCTTCCTTAGATAAGGAGACCAAAACTGTACGCAGTACTCCAGGTGAAGTCTCACCAGAATATCCCAATATATTAGTCTGGGGGGTTTGAGAAACCTCCGGAATTTTCTCGCATTTTGTGTTTTTACTCTAGTTTGTGCAGCTTCTGAGCAGAAGGGAGCGCTATAGGGAAAATCTTGCTCAAAGATTTATAGAATCATAGAACCGTACTGCGCAGGAGGAGGTCGTTCGGCCCATCCTGCCTGTGCTGGCTCTTTGAAAGAGCTACCCAGTTAGTCCCACTCCCCCTGCCCTTTCCCCCATGGCCCTGCAAATTTTCTCCCCCTCAAGTATTTACCCAATTCCCTTTTAAAAGTTACTATTGAAACTGCTTCCACCGCCCTTTCAGGCAGCGCATTCCAGATCAGAACAACTCGCTGCGTTAAAAAAAAAATTCTCCTCATCTCCCCCTCTGGTTCTTTTGCCGATCACCTTAAACCTGTGACTGACCCTGTGCAGTTCTCATGTTGGTCAAAATATTTACCTGAGCTTATTATAGTATACCGTCGAGCATGAACACACTCAAATATTTACTTGCTAGCCAGAAAATGTTACAATTCTTGCCTCTTCGTGGCAGTAATACTAATGTGACAGCGGGAATGTTGGAACAATAAATGGAATTAAAGGCTGCAGAATTGAAACAGAAGCAGGACTGAGTCCCCTCTCAATCTGAGCTTCCTTTTTCTGGGAAGCATGGAGTGGAAGCTGTCGCTCCCGGATGGGAGGTATTATTGGGGAAAAGAATCACAACAACTTGCATTTATATAGCGCCTTTATCCAGGTAAAACGTCCCAAGGCGCTTCACAGGAGCAAACTTGATACCGAGCCCACATAAGGAGATATTAGGACAGGTGACCAAAAGCTCGGTCAAAGAGGTAGGTTTTAAGGAGCGTCTTAAAGGAGGAGAGAGAGGCGGAGAGGTTTAGGGAGGGAATTCCAGAGCTTAGGGCCCAGGCGGCTGAAGGCACGGCCGCCAATGGTGGGGAGAAGGGAGTGGGGGGTGGCACAAGAGGCCAGAATTGCGGGAGCGCAGGGATCTCGGAGGGTTGTAGGGGCTGGAGGAGGATACACGCGTTCGCTGATATCTTTGTTTGGGAGCCAGATGAGGGCTGGAAACGGGCCGTGTTTCTGCCCTCAGGGCCTCAAGTCACCTTCCCGTGACTCCTAGTGAGCAGCACTTGGGACTTTTTGATCATTTTTTTTATTGATGCTAACACTTATATATGCATTGAGTTGAATTTGGTGCCGGTGGGTGTAGGGTGAGGAGAGGAATCTGCTCAGTTGGAAAAAGCTGACATCGGTGGAGGTCAAAGGTGAGACTGCCCTCAGCCGCGCCGGGGTCAAACAGCTCGGCAGTGAGCAGCCGCCAACCAGGTGGGATAACAGAGTCCAGCCAGTGCCTGCTGAACATGCGCTCGAAAAACTGGGAGGTGGGCGGGGACAGAGAGTTAAAAAAATTCCACCTATGCCTTATATAGTCATCCGGAACTTAAAGCCAAATACAAAGAAAAGCAAAAATGAAATTTCCAATGCTGGAAATCTGAAATCAAATCTGAAAATGCTGGAAAGACCATAAGGCCCCTCGAGCCTGCTCCGCCATTTAATGAGATCATGGCTGATCTGATTTTTACCTCAACTCCACTTTCCCGCCCTTTCCCCATATCCTTTGACTCCCTCGCTGATCAAAAATGTGTCTAACTCGGCCTTGAATGTATTCAATGACTCTGCCTCCACAGTTTTTTGGGGTAAAGAATTCCACAGATTCACGACCCTCTGGGAGAAGAAATTCCTCCTCATTTCCGTCTTAAACGGGCGACCCCTTATTCTGAGACTGTGTCCCCTGGTTTTAGATTCCCCCATGAGGGGGTAACGTCCTCTCAGCATCTACCCTATCGAGTCCCCTCAGAATCTTGTATGTTTCAATAAGATCTCCTCTCATTCTTCTAAACTCCAATGAGTATAGAGATTGCATTCAGAGACTGATGTAGTGTGCTTCATAGTTATATACAGTGGGAGAGCTTGCAGCCGCTGGTTAATTATTTGAGGGGAGGGCTGCACTGCCAGAGGTGCCGTTTTTCAGATGAGATCTTAAACCATGGCCCCGTCTGCCCTTGCAAGTTGGATGTAAAAGATCCCACAGAACTATTTGAAGAGGAGCATTGGAGTTCTCCTCCTCCTTCCCAACACCAATGTCCTGGGCCAATATTTATCCCTCAACCAACATCACTAAAAAAGAGACTGATTTGGTCATTTATCTCATTGCTGTTTGTGGGATCTTGCTGTGCACACTTTTGTGCTGCGTTTCTTCCATTACAGCGGTGACTACACTTCAAAAGAAGAAGTTAATTAGCTGTAAAGTGCGTTGGGACGTCCTGAGGCTGTGAAAGGCGCTATATAAATGCAAGTTCCTTCTTTCTGCACAGATGCTGGTGCTCTATGACTAAATAAGGAGAAACTTTCCACTGGCAGGAGGGTCGGTAACCAGAGGACACAGATTTAAAATAATTTGCAAAAGAACCAGAGGGGGGAGATCAGAGGAAAATTCTTTATTTAACGCAGCGAGTTGTTATGGTCTGGAATGCACTGCTTGCATGGAGTGGTTGAGGCAAATAGCGTAGATGCACTTAAGGGGAAACTAGATAAACACATGAGGGAGAAAGGATATGTTGGCAGGGTTAGATGAAGTAAGGTGGGAGGAGGTTCAGCATGAAGCAGTTGGGCCGAATGGCCTGTTTTGTGCTGTGAGTCCTATGTAATCCTATGGAAGAAGATTCAATAGAATCATTGAATGATACAGCACAGAAAGAGGCCGTTCAGCCCATCGTGCCTGTGCTGGCTCTTTGAAATGCATCTTCTTCCTTTAGCAAGCTTATTTGGTTCTTGTTAATGTAAATGCAAGTCTTTCTTTCGTTCAAAAAGCTGGCACCGGCACGATGGGCTGAACGGCCTCCTTCGCTGCTTTTTTTTTTGGTTTAGGCCCCCCTTTTATAAGAAGGGGGGGTTAGAGTGTAACTTTATTTTTAAAAACAAATCAAAACCAAATAATAAAGAGTCTAATAATAACTTTATTGTTCTGGACGAGGATGCACTCCAGTCCCTGCGGCGCCCACCGCTCGCGGAAAGCCTCAAGCATTCCGGCAGACACCGCGTGCTCCCTCTCCAGGGCCGCCCGGGCGCGGAGAATTCCGCGGAAGAGGGGCAGGCAGTCGGGGCGACCGCCCCCCACGGGCCGCGTCCAGCCTGGACCTGTGGAAAACCTTTTTTTACCCAGAGGGTGGTGGGTGTATGGAATTCGCTGGCCGAATTGGTGGCAGAGAGGCAGGGACTCTTTTTTAACAAGTACCTGGACCTGCGCCCAACGTGCTGCAAGCTGCAGGGCTACGGACCGGGTGCTGGAAGGTGGGATGAGAACGGGCACCTGGTTCGTTCTTGGAGCCGGCCCGGACACGATGGGCCGAACGGCCCCCCCACTTCTGTGCTGTATCTTTTCTACGGTCCCACAGGAATTGCAGGCGGCCTTGCGGGGGGGGGGGGGGTGGGGGGGGGGGTCCCGTGAAGTGGCTCAAGAGCCTGGGAGCAGTCGCGTGCACTGGGCGATCACGCCATTTTACGGACTCCCAGGCCGCCTGCGACTTCTGCGGCCTGGACGAGTCCGCGTTCCGTTTGTGCGCTGGGCGCGGGAGCCCGTTTGATTATTTGGGGGGGGCTGCCGCCTCCTCAAGTTCCGGCTGCACTTCAGTCCCACGCTCCTGATCTTCGGCCGCCCGGTGAGGAGGAGGAGGAGAGGGGGGGGAGGGGGGGGGGGGCGGGCAGGTCGGTGGACGTCCTCGTGGGCCTGTCCAAGGTGGCCATCCACGGGTCCAGGCTGGTCGCGGCCCGTGACGGGGCGGAGGGCGGTCGCCTCTCTTCCGCGGCATTCTCCGCGCCCGGGCGGCCCTGGAGAGGGAGCACGCGGCGTCTGCCGGTACTCTTGAGGCTTCCCGCACCCGGCGGAGTGCATCCTGGACCACAACAATAAAATTTTGATTTGACACTGGTTTTGGTTTTTTTTTTGCACATAAACACACCCTAAACCCCCCCTTCTTATAAAAGGGAGGCCTAAAACACACACAAAAAAAGAGCCCTGCTCTGTGCAACACTCTGCACCCCAGATGCCTCCCTTTTTGCTGATGGAGATGGGGTAGGGCAGGGAAGGGGTTCATTTGCATGGGCGCGATGACGCACGACGCACCTCATGGGCAAGGCGGGCGTCATGACGCATGACGCAGGGCTGCCTGGGACTATATATAGAGAGAGAGCGAGGGACGCGCCACTGCTCAAAGATCCCGAACGGGCAACGGAAAATTTTTTTTTCCCCCGCCGCCATTTTGAATCGGATTCGACCGTTAAATTTTTTTCTCCCCTCAAAACCGACCAAAAAACCCGGGGGATGGAGCAGACGGTGTTGGCCTTGAACCGGACGTCGAGCAGCGCTTTGCTGCAGCTACAGAACCAGTTTTACTGCTCGAGCCGCGGACCCCTCACCGCCGACGACGACGACGACGCCTGCGGCCCCCCGCGCCTGCTGCCGGGCGCCGGCGACGGCTCGCTCCCCCTCACCCCCGTCGAAGAAGACGACGACGACGACGGCGGCAGCCCGGCCGAGTCGCCCGCCACCGCCGCCACCCTCCTCCTCCTCTTCCCGCACGACCCCTTCTACCGCAGGACTTACGCGCTGGTCCGAGGATTTATCCGGCGGCACGCCCAGCAGCCGCGGCGGCCCAGGGAGGATGGCGGCTGGTTCGGCTGGGAGCGGGCTAAGGAAGGCGAAGAGGAGGACGGCAACGATCGCCTGGCGGCCGACACCCTGCAGAAGATCGGCGACCGGCTCATCGAGAAGCACGGGACGGCTTTCACGGGTAAGGGCGACGCCGCGGGGTCCTAGCGCCCGCCGGGTGCGGGGATGGAATTCTGGCATGGTGGTTTCACTCCCCTCCCCCCTCCCCTTATCAGTGGTATATTTTATTGATTTATAACCTAACTGGTATAAAATGGCACCCAACTGACTTATTCCTGCCTGCCATTTTCCTGTATCAGTGGGCGGTCTATTCGCCCATGGGGTTAACCAGCCACTGGCATTACCCAGTTTTATAAATAAGTTAATGGTGATGGCAATGAAGTCTTGGCTGCCATATGTTTGGCTAGTTGCTTTGCTTCCCCCCCCCCCCCCCCTCCCTCTCTTGCTTAGGATGTATTTGTATTGGTGGCTGTCAGCTTTGCACCTAATGGCCACTCAGTTGACACCTTTTTAGAGTGACTTTGCTTGTTTGGTGAATGTTTTGTGGATTGGGTGCAGTGTCTCTCTACATTTGCTGCTTTAGTGTTTTGCTTATGTGGTGATGTGGAGATGCTGGTGATGGACTGGGGTTGACAATTGTAAACAATTTTACAACACCAAGTTATAGTCCAGCAATTTTAAATAAAATTGCTGGACTATAACTTGGTGTTGTAAAATTGTTTACAATTGCTTATGTGGATTTTGGCTGTCTTCACCTGGCAGGTGATTTTGCTCTTGTGATTAGCTATTTTGCCTTGTTTAGTGGCTTGCTTAACTTTTTTTGAATAGAATGGGTATAAATCTGTGTTTGGCCTTCATTTTATGTTTGGCTTTCTCCTACCCATTTTTGAGAAGGGTATACTTTGGCATAACATTTTGTATGTGACTTTGCAGTGTGGAGTATAATGTATAACAGTGGCTTAATGTCCTTTGCATATTTAGACCATGGTGTGTTTTCAACATCACAGCTTGTTCTTAGTAACAAATTTGATATCTCTTTACAGTGGTGAGGGTGTACAAAGAGAAAGATCAGTCATATTGAGTTATATTCCCATTGTATTAATGCAGGGAAGTTCCTATCTGTCTACCCTGTTGTGCTCATCTTTAATGAGCTTAAAAACTGCATTCTGGATATTTTGCTGGTAAAAGTCCCTTGCTACACTACTGGAAATTATCATAAAGTACAGAGGGAATATTACTGCATGTAGGTGGTTCAGGGAATTGGTGTCAATTCTGAAGACTGATGTAACAACCTTTTTAAACCACTTCCATTTGACCTTTTTGAGGTAGTTTGGATTTTTTGATAGCTTCATTTTTATTTACTTGCCCATAAAATCTTTGGATATGCAGATGCTAATGAATCAGTCCTTGAACATAAGCTGTGTTTTTCCAGTTTTGACTGATTTATTTTTTTGCAAGCTGCTTTTTAAGCTTTCATTTTGTTTAATAATGTAATACACAGATGATACCTTCTAATGGGAACTCCCTCCCCTTGGGGTTGTGAATTCCCATTGCATTTTGGAAATGGAAAATGCTCTGTCAACAGCTGAAAATGAAAGACCAGTTAATAACTCCTCAATGAGGGGGTAGAAGTGGATGTAAACACACCCCCTACCCCTGGTACTGCCTGAGCTGTTTCTGGCATTTCCATACCGTTCACCTGAGGAAGGAGGAAGCCTCTGAAAGCTTGTGGAATTTAAAATAAATTTGTTGGACTATAACTTGGTGTTGTAAAATTGTTTACAGTTGAGCTGTTTCTGGCATTTTTTGTTTAGATTTCCACTCCTCACCACCACCCCCCACACTCTCGCCCTGTGTTTAGGCTTGTATGAAGTTTTTCAACTTGAGGTCATGGAAGAGATGAACTTTGTTCCTGTGCAAAGTGCAAACATATTGAGTTTTTTAAAACTGGATCGGAAACCAACAATGCTGGAAATTGCACAACCAGCCAGCATCTGGAAAGAAAACTTGTTAATATTTTGGATTTAACCCTTTTTTGTCTTGACTGAAAGATGAGCATTTTAGTAAGGTTTGGGGGGAGTGAGTGTGGGGTGGGGGAGATAACTAGTTGAATGACCTGCCACTTAATAGTTTGCCTCAATTATCTTTTACATTACTGGTAAGACATTTAAATTAACACCTCACATTGTGAAGTGTAGGGGCTTAGACTGTTGCCATGGGTACTCATGATGTGGAGATGCCGGTGATGGACTGGGGTTGACAATTGTAAACAATTTTACAACACCAAGTTATAGTCCAGCAATTTTATTTTAAATTCACAAGCTTTCGGAGGCTTCCTCCTTCCTCAGCGTTCACCTGAGGAAGGAGGAAGCCTCCGAAAGCTTGTGAATTTAAAATAAAATTGCTGGACTATAACTTGGTGTTGTAAAATTGTTTACAATTGCCATGGGTACTGTAAGTGCATCAAAAAGCTGGTGGTCTTTTGGGGCAGGGTATTGATTCTGTTTTGTGACTGGGAGGGGGTGTGAAATTACCAGAGGGTCAAAGTGGAGATGCTCTTATTTCCTAAGGGGACCAGAGGTAGATGTGTGAATTGTGGATGCTGAGAGCAGGATGTAAATAGTGGGCTGGACCGGATTCTCCCCACAATAACATGTTCTGTTTATAATCAACACTGCAACTGTACAATAGTACGTGTTGCACCTTGAGCATTCTTACAAAGGAGCCCCATGGCATTTCTCCCCCCCTCCCCCTGTTTAAAACACCATGTCGAAAAAATGCAAAGCAGCTGGTTAGCGGTTGAGGTGGAGCCCCTGAGACGAGGAGTCTCCAGCTGAACCATTAAATGCATCTCCTCAATGCTGTTGAAGTTTTTTTTAAACACACCATTTCCTGCTGATTTCCAGCATTCACGTCTCTACATTTCTTTACTTTTGCCTTCACAACGCAGTCAACGAACTGCTTGGGCTGGCCTGCCTGCACTTTATGAAGTAAATGTGTGCAGTTACACCGACTAGGAACGTCCAATATTTTCAGAAATCTCCTTTTTTGCTGAAGGAAGCTTGGAATGGACTCCAGGGTGTTGTGTAAACTCTGGGGGCTGAGCTGTGACATTGAGTTTGGGAGGGGGGTTGGAAAATACTGGAAACCTTCAGTCAGAGCCAGGATAGTTAATCTGGTGTCGGGGCAGGGGTATCTTTGGTATTTATGTCGGCAGCAGCAAGGGTGTGGCGTTTCAGGCTGGATTCCGGAGATTAAGTCTGCATGATCTGAACTTGCTGTTTTTAGCTCTGTGCACTCCTCCAATGGCTGTGCTACGTGGGTTTATTTGTACTGAGTGCACAAAAGGGCTCATCCTTGAAAGGATATTTAAACGAGATATGGGTGGAACCCAGATCATACTGGTATTTAAAGCCAAGGTCTCTATTAACTCTTGCTTGAGGAGCACCCAATTCATCCTGGTTACTATATTAAATATTGCTTTCTGAAGTAGGTCGTCTTTCCCTCCACTCAAGCTCTGTTCTTTGTCCTATTTCATCCCACCCAGGGCAAGGAGACTGCTGACTCATGCTGGGATACAGCACAGAAGGGGCCCTTTGGTCCATTGTGCCTGTGCTTGCTCCTTGAAAGAGCTATCCAATTAGTCCAGCAGCCCCCACCCATGCCTTGACCAAGCTGGTATCCTCCAGTGGCACTGAGCCCAGCTCTAGCACCCCAAGTAATTCTGCATGAGCTAGTGATATCCTATTTCAACTGAGGATGTCTTGCTATTGCGAGCAAATGCCAAGAGAAATGCAGACAATCTACAAGTGGGGACTGTTAGCTCCAGCCTCCCATTCCTCTGCATTCTGTCGCAACCAGAGAATTGGGAGGAAATGAATAATTGAGTGACTGCTCGACCTTTCCATTTCTATTTTACTTGGCTAGATTAATCCTGTGCTTATTGAGGGCTTGGTGTAAATAAACCCTTCTGTGGATGGCTATAAATAGTCCCTGATAGTCAGAAATACCATTTAGTTTAGTCAAGACCAGTTTGAGCTTTGGGTGGATTATTTTTCTTGCAGACTGGTGTGGCTTTATTGTTCTGTGGGTGTGTTTATTTTTTAAAAAAAGTTTCTGGAATGTCTGAGTTTGTAGTTTTGTAATATTGATAGGGTGCCTGAAGATAGGCACTCAACAACATACTATTTTTTTTTTGCTAATGGGTATCTTTGGCCTGGATTTCAGAGACACAAAGTCTAAAGCTGCTTTTTTTTTAGTTTCAGCTCTGGGAGGCAAGGTTTACATTTCTGTAGACCCCATGCATGCTTCTTAGACTGCACCTGGGGTCGCTGACTCTTGTTGGATATCTCCCCAGGAGGTTTCATCACATGACCGCCTGCCTGACTGCCCCACGCAGTCGAATAGCTGCCTCCCCCAAAAAAAAACTTTTTTATAACTATTAAATGAAAGTGTTCAAAACTTTAACTTTTTTATTTCATGCCCCTATGATTTTTCTTGGATTGCTCACAGCAGTCTCCTGACTCCAGGACAATCCTAAAGGATTGGTAACTCTTATCTGCACTGGGATAATGGAATTAATGCCAGGAGCAGGGTCAGAAAAGAACAATATAACAGCTGTTTAATGTCCTGTTATCAACTTTTGCTTGCAGTTCACAATTTTAAATAATTGAGAACCTCTGGATATTGGTAAATTCGATGCAGCCTTGTATCTGTTTTGCTACCTCTTGAATATGTAACCTTCCGTCCTGTAAGTAGATTTTTAAAAAAAAACACGCACACAAATTTGTTTACAAGCCCTAATCTAATCTTCAATCGATACACACCTAGCTCATTCAGCAAGGCAAATTAGTTTTCTGTTTTAACATTGTGTATGTAGTGCACTAGGCAGCTGCACATTCTGCTAGCCCATTGTACATGGCGATTGATAGTGTTTTTAGTGCATCCTTGTTCAGCTTACATGGAGAGGCTAATGTGTGAAATGGGACACATTAGCCTCTCTTTAAAGTCATGGTGCATATTCTTGTATATTTCAGCTCTAAATGTGTCACACTGTGATTACCCCCTCCTGCAATTAACTGGGTGACAGGTTTACATAGGCAGTTTCCATTATAAAGGTGGACATAAGAGTTTATAATGAGGGGGGAAGTGGGCCTGACAGGAAGTGCACTGTAAGATTTTTAATGTGTTAAATTATCTGCTTGGTTTGCAGCTAGGTGAAGACAAAGTTTTGTTGTAGGGAAAGAGCTGGCACAGGCACAGTGGGCTGAATGGCCTCCTGTGCCATAAGCATTCCATACATATTAATAAATTCACTGTCCAGGCTGCATTATTCACAGTACCTCATCTTTTTCCCCCCATAGGAATGATAAATCGTCTAAACATCTCTGGGAAGAGTGATCTCGACGCAATCCCGCGAGTTGCCACTGAAATGTTCAGCGATGGGGAAGTGAACTGGGGCAGGGTGGTGAGTTTCATTGCCTTCGGGGCTGTAATGGGTGATCACCTGAAGAAGATTCAGCGGGAGGACTGCATCGACGACGTGGCCGCACAAGTCACGCAGTACCTGACTGGACAGAAGAAGGAATGGCTAGAGACACACAATGGCTGGGTAAGGATGCCCACCACCTTGAAGCTGTGCCACTTCAGCTGCTGCATGAGCTTTGACCAGCACCAAAGTACAAACCTATACGCACCCTGTGGGAGTCTCCTGCTCTTCCCACCCCCTCTCCAGATGATCTGGTCTCACTAGATTGCTGTTGGTGCTGGTAACTTGCTGTGCCATCACCCCATGGCTGTTTGTGTTTTGAGCCTATGCAGTGTTTCTGGACTTTGCGGCGGGCCAATGTTATCTTGATCTGATCCTATCTTCACCTGATATCCCTGCATGATTAAGTTCCACCAAGTAGGTCACAGGGCAGTTTTTAAAACTAGGAGCATTAGATACATTTTTCTCTCCTAGCCTGGGGACACTGTGCCCAGCTGTAGAATAGAACACAAGATCAGAACAGGCAAGGAATGAAAGCTGGGATCCATCTGGCCTGTGACTCTGGCACAGTGGGAGGTGCATGTACCCAGGACCTGGAGGCTTTTTAACATCCCCCTTTTATAGGCTGTCATTGGGAGTGCAATAGCCTCACTGACTAGCAGGGCATCCAGTAATACCATATTGCCGTGCACAGCAGACAGCCCTTTACATGGCAATCTGGAACCCCCCTTATTGTTGCCCAGTTCTCAAACAGTCGGGCAGCTCTGTTTCCTGCATTTTGTGTGAATGACATTGACATGCCTTTGTAACTGATCGTAGTGACACTCCATGGGGGGTGATTGCCCAATTGGTGAGCTGCGTTTCAGTGGTTCACTCCTCCTGTGGGCGCGTGCTGCTTGTGAATGAGACTGATGTACACAACGTCCTGGTGACGCGGCACTTGAGCATGGGATTGAGTGCTCTGAAGTAATTGATTGCCCGGGTTATGCAATCATGAAAGGCATTGCATACGATAATCAGATAGAATTGGGCAATGTATTCCCATCGCTTACAAAGTCCAATTGGTCAGTGTTTAGTTTCACCTGGCTCATTGCTAACCAAACAGCTTTCAGCACCTTTGAAGTAGAAACACCTGCTTAAAAGCAATCCCAAATCTGTCCACAGCAGCTCTGTTTTATGGTTTTAAGTTGAGTTGCATGCCATTGGCTCATTGGGGACCCTGGTCTGTGCTAGGTTAGCAGATCTCAGTAAGGGTGCTACAATTGGTCTTCATAATCCCCTGAGCCCAAGAGAAAGAAAGAAAACTTGCATTTAAATCAGGCCTCAGGATGTCAGTGCTTCACAGCCAGCAAGCTACTCTTGAAGTGTGGGCGTTGCAATTTGCACACAGCAAGGTCCCACGAAAGGGAGAAAACCGGCCCACATTCCTGCTTCTGACTGCTGTCTTGTGACTCCCCACTCGACCCTACCTGTGAATGTGGCTAGATGGTGGGTTCAGCTGCAGTGCTCAGTACCCTGGTGGGAATTATTGTCGAGGCTCGTGAGCAACAGTTGTGACCAAGATGACTGATGTCTGTACCTGGGTGGGTACATAGGCCCAGGAGGAGGCCATTCTGCTCCTCCATTCAAGTAGATCATGGCTAATCTTTGCCCCATTTGGGTTGGGTTTGAAGAACAACTTGCATTTATATAGCACCTGGTTTGGGAGGAGGGTTACACGTGGGTGAGAGTAAAGAATGGTAATATGGGCAGGGGAGTGGGACTAGCTGGATTGCTCTTGCAGAGAGCTGGATTGGGCTGAACGGCCACCTTCCATGCTGTGATTGAGATTTTTATGGTGGTGGATTGATTCTCCTTGCTTCTGTTCCTGAATGCTGGTGTTTTTGTTTTCATAGGATGGCTTCACGCAATTCTTCCACGAGAACAATGCCGAGGAGTCCACAAAGAAAGTGTTGATGTGGATTGCTGGTTTCGGATTAGCCGGAGCAGGCATTATGCATCTCCTGAGGTGAGCCTCTGAACTCACAACTGACTGTAAAACTGTGCTTTCCCTCCCAATAAAAGGGGCACTCTAATCACCCACGCGTTGCCCATTTTCAGTCTGGCTTTTGGGGGCCCGGCCGTTTTGGGAGCCGCCTTGGAGAATGTTTGCGGTGCAGTGAATAGGGGGGGGGGGATGAAGACCGAAGCAGTCCTGTCCCAAGTGGAGGCCCCCGCTTAACATGGAGCAAGAGGATTGAGGCCTTTGAACAGTTCACCCACCATTGTTGATCTGAAGATTGAAGTTGGAAGATTATATTCCCGTTTGGTACATTCGGTGTGTACTATGTGGATTCAGAGACTTTTGTTAAAACTAACAGACTTTTCAAAACCGTGACAGGACTCTGAACTCCCTGACCAGTGCTGCATCAACTCTGTACAGACCCAAATCAGCACCTGTACCAGTCTGTCACTGAACAGGAATGACCGCCACTCCATTGTTAAGAGTCATTGTCCTTTCTTGTGTGCTCTCCCTCAATTCTCTCCCCCTTTTTCTCC
Source organism: Heptranchias perlo (assembly GCF_035084215.1). NCBI lineage: Eukaryota > Metazoa > Chordata > Chondrichthyes > Hexanchiformes > Hexanchidae > Heptranchias > Heptranchias perlo. Next base: position 5,445,796 of record NC_090368.1, on the reverse strand, counting down.
CCCCTCATGTCCAAACTGAAAGATTGAGGTGGGGGGGTGGGGTAGGAGAGGAGAGATTGTGGGAGAAGTGGGCAAAACTGTCGTTGGGTGGTCAGAAAAGGGCTTTGGGACAAGAGCGGGATAGAAAATACTAGATTTCCACAATACATTACAATGCCACGTACATTCGAAGCAACTGACCTGTGTCCTCGTTAAATCTGAGGTGTTGACATTTCTTTAAATGGCAGCCTTTTGGTTGTTCACCAGATCTGATTCCAATGAATCTTTCCAAATAAATAATTGTACCTTTTTTTTGAATAGGCAATGTATGTGAAGTTAAATTTTAAAAGGGGGGAGGGGAGAAATGGGAGCTTTCTGTAGCAAGCTGCCCACGGGTGGTTCTGTGCTCTGGGGTTCGATGCTACATTTCCACCCGAGGGGGGGGTGTGGGGCAGGTCTCATTTAAACAGCGGTGACGTGTGATTTAGTTTTTCCAAGCTGTGGGGGGGGGGGGCTTTGTCCAGTCGAGAATCAGGCCAGTGCTGTGGTTACTGGCCTGAGTCCTCATGTTGAATATTCACTGAAACCCTTGATGTCAATTAATGCCTTCACTCACTCACTCAGTGAGAGGTGTAGTGGGCTTACAGGAATTCTTTGGCAGATAGCAGCCCAACATTGGGATAACTGGGCAGCCATTCAGTGAGACACATTGATTTCCATTTCTGAGCAGCAGTTCAATAGCCAGTGTCCCAATCAATGATCCTCTCTCCTTGTTTCATTGTCTTTTTAATAATCAGCAGCTTTTCAGATATGATATAACCCTGGGTGATTCATCTCTTTTTTGTTTTAATTTTTTATTTAAGGTTACATTCCTGTTTTTAATATTTGCTGATGGATCTCGGGCGTTCCAAGGTTTTTCTCATGCCATTTAAAGTCTGCTGCTTTCTGTTGACCTATTGTTCTGAAATAAATTTGGACTCGATTTAACTTTTTTTGTTAGTTTTAAGGCTCCACCCTTGCCTCTGGTGGGTCCTCAGGACGGCCGATGCCCTGAGCAGGGGCCTCTGAGATCTGGGGGGGGTGGAGGGGAGTGGGACATAAATTGAGCTATGGTTTGATGGCTCTTCCCATGGCCTGATGGGGACACAGTGGGAGTGTTGATTATGGAGCCAATAATCTGTCTCTAGTGCTAACCCTCTGATTCAAGGTGCTGGGGGGAGGCTAAAGGTAACGTAGCCCTCTTAGCAACAGCTGGCCAACAATAACACAGTAGGTTCCAAGTGGTGCATGTTGTAACTATTTGTCCTTGTATACGACCGCACGTCACTGGCAAGTAAGTTGGCTACCGCCAACCCTTCTCGGCACTTTTTTTATTTGTAGCTTTTTAAAATAACAAATCAAAGCATGTTCTGCACACTTTTTAAAATTGCTTCTGGCAATTTGGTATTCAAAGAATGGAGAGCTCAAAATGCAGTGATAAAACATTTAGTTTGGTGCTCAGAAAATTCCTTTGTTTTATTCAAAAAAAAATTTGGGCCACTTCAGTTGACATACAGTAAGATCCCAGCAGTACTATATGGTGCTGCTCAGTAACCCCTGGAGTTTACATTTGTGAAGATTGCATTTGCCATGCTGGATGCTGAGTACAGTGGAGCCTTAAGGTCAGTGGGCACTGCCAGGCAAGAGGTAATTTACACAACATTGTAAATGGCAGCTTTATTGTAAATTAAAGTATTTTTTGAAAGAAGTAGTTTTCTGTTTTTTCATTGTGTGCCTGCTTCCTGCCAAATGAGCTGGGGGGTTTTTTCTGGCTGTTTTCACAGTATCGCCCTCCCCCCACCTTAGCCCTGTTCTGTACATTCTATGCACACCCCAAACAGGCCATTCAGCCCAACTGGTCTATGCTGGTGTTTATGCTCCACACAAGCCTCCTCACTTCATCTCATCCTATCCCCATGGCTTTCCTTTCTCCCTCATGTGTTTATCGAGCTTCCCCTTAAATCCGTCTACACTATTTGCTTCAACCACTCCATGTGGTAGCAAGTTCCACATTCTCAGCACTGGGTAAAGAAGTTTCTCCTGAATTCCCTATTGGATTTATTAGTGACTATTATATTTATGGCCCCCTATTTCTGGTCTCCCCCCACAAATGGAAACATCTTCTCTAGCTACCCTATCATCATTTTAAAGACCTCTACTAGGTCACCCCTCAGACTTTTTTCTAGAGAAAAGTGGCAAATGGAATTCAATCCAGATAAGTGAGGTAATGCATCTGGGGAGAGCAAACAAGGCAAAGCATAGAATGAGAGCAGGGAGGTTATGCTGGAACTGTATGAAACACTAGGCCACAGCTTGAGTACTGCGTACAGGTTCTGGTCACCGCATTACAGGAAAGATGTGATTGCACTAGAGAGGGTACAGAGGAGATTTACAATGACGTTGCCAGGGCTGGAGATTTCTACGGAAAAGGAGGCTGAGGGGAGATTTAACTGAGGTGTATATGAGGGGTCTAGTTTCCTTAGCAGGGTCAATAACCAGGGGGCATAGATTCAAAGTAATTGGTAGAAGGATTTGAGGAGAATTTTTTTCACCCAGAAGGCGGCGGGGGTCTGGAAAAATTTAAATCCACGCTCCCATTAATCTGCAGAGATCGTGAGTCACTGATTTTTGGGGTGGTTTGCTAGTGTCCTATTCAACCATGGGGTGAGGGGGGATTGCTGGGGTGGACTTGATGAAAATCACGGGCTAGCTGAATTGCAGTTGGGGAGGGGGTTTTAGCCCCTGACAGTTTTTATTTTGATCAGCATCTTGTTTGAAAGGGCAGCCATTGTGTGATAGCAAAGGTCCCACAAACAGCAATGTGATAATGACCAGGTGATTTTTTTTTTTGTGTGCTTGAGGGATAAATATTGGCCCAGGATCCCCAATGGGATCTTTTGCATCCACCTGAGCGGACGGGGGGGGGCCTTGGTTTAACAGCTCATCCAAAAGACGGCACCTGTGACTGTGCAGCACTCCCTCAGTACCGACAATGGGAGTTGCAGCCTGGATTTTGTACTCTAGTTTCAAGTGGGACTTGAGCTCACTACCTTCTGACTCCGGCAAGAGTGCTACCCACTAGACCATGGCTGAAGGTGACTTATGAGCAGAAGTTTTTTCAATTCATTATTCATGGGATGTGGGCATCGCTGACCAGCATTCATTACCCATTCCTAATTGCCCTTGAGAAGGTGGTGAGCTGCTGACTTGAGCCACTGTAGTCTGGGGTGAAGGTTCTCCCCCAGTGCTGTTAGGGAGCGAGTCCCAGCATTTTGACCTAGTGGCAATGAAGGAACGGCGATATATTTCCAAGTCGGGATGGTGTGTGACTTGGAGGGGAACGTGCAGGTGGTGTTCCCATGTGCCTGCTGCCCTTGTCTTTCTAGGTGGTAGAGGTCACGGATATGGGAGGTGCTGTCGAAGAAGTCTTGGCTAGTTGCTGCAGTGTAACCTGTGGATAGTACACACTGCAGCCACTGTGTGCTGGTGGTGAAGGGAGTGAATGTTCAGGGTGGTGGATGGGGTGCCAATGAAGAGTTAGTGACCCAAGTGATGCCCTCCTTCAGTTTTTGGGGGAGATGGAACACAAGCACTTTTGGTGGAGTAGAGAAACTGGGGGTGGGGGCAGATGTAGAGTGACAATTATGGGATGCATCTTGTGGTAATGTTCTCTGGTCATGTCAACACGCACACACATGTGCTGAGGGTCACTGATCAAGGATGGGGCTTAGGTTCCCGCCTGCACCTTTCCTGGTGTGTGTATCCGGTTCACCAATTGAATAACCAAGCCAGTGCCTCTTGGACTTTTGTGAATCACTGGGTGGTGTTACTCGGCTGTGGGAGTGGTTGCTGTGGTATCGGCTGCTTATCAGAACTGCGAGGGAAATCATTTCCGTATAACGCACGGAAAGCTGGCATAGGGTGGAGGAGGGGTGACTGTGCTTCAGTTGGCTTTAGCATCCTGGGTTCATAGGGCAGGCTGTTTCTTCCATCCCCACCCCCCCCAAAAACCACTCAAACTGGTTGGCGAGTGGGCTGTGATGGTGGAATAGTGGGTTTGTGCTTGCGTGCAAATGGCTGCTAGGGTGAGGTGGAATGGTTACGGTGCTTTTAATTGCCATGAATCGTAGGCTCCCGTCGCCACCCTGGTATGTAAACAGAACATTACAATGCAGAGGCGATGTTATTTCGATGGCCTAAAGGGGATGGTGACTGGTGAAAGGCATTTCCTGTAATCCTGGTGCTGTGTCCATTATTAATAATTAAACCAAGCCTCAGTGCTCATTAATGGTGAAATCAAGTTTCATTATTAAAACCGGGCAAAATGTTACTCGTGAGTGAGTCAGGCCGTAGTGTTGGTGATTAATGGCCAGTTATGCAACTGTGGGAGGAAGCACCAACAGCTGTTGGTGGGACCTTTGCGGTCTTATTGCTCCGAGTAGCTGAGGCTCAGCGAGTAGCTCTCTTGCCTCTGAGTCAGAAGACCATGGGTTCGAAGCCCACTCCCGAGACTTGAGTCCATAATCCAGACTGACACTTCCAGTGGCAGTGCTGAGGGAGTGCTGCACTGTTGGAGGTGCCGTCTTTCAGATGAGTCCGCCCTCAGGTGGATGTAAGAGATTCCACGGCACTATTTCAAAGAACAACAGGGGGGGAATTCTCCCTGGTGTCCTGGGGCAATATTTGTCCCTCAACCAACATCACTAAAACAGATTATCTGATCATTTATCACATTGCTGCTTGTGGGATCTTGCTGTGCGTAAATTGGCTGCCTCGTTTCCTACATTATAATGGTGACTGCATTTCAAAAGTACTTCATTTGATGTAAAGCGCTTTTGGACGTCTTGAGGTCATGAAAGGTGCTATAGAAATGAAAGGTCTCTCGTGCCTTAGCTTCAGCCAGCGAAGAGAACACAGTTGGTGACTGCCTCTGACGGCCCTTGCAGCAAAGTGTGTGCACAAAGCAGATTGGGCTCGGCTGTGTTGCTCACCATGGTGGAATAGCCAACTGTCACACCTAAAGGAATAGTCAGTCGGAGGCACCTGTGGAACGGTATCCCAGTGAGGGCGGGAGAGACGAGGAGAATATTTCCTGGGATCAGAGACCTGGACCTTGGTTAGGTCACACTAGAATAGTGTGCACAGATCTATTGTCCACACTACATAGAAACAGGCCATTCAGCCCAACTGGCTCCGCACAAGCCACCTCCCACCATTCTTCATCTCACCCTATCAGCATATCCTTCTATTCCTTTCTCCCTCGTGTTTATCCAGCTTCCCCATAAATCCGTCTATGCTATTCTCCTCAATCGCTCCATGTGGGAGCGAGTTCCCCATTCTCACCACTCTCTGGGTAAAGAAGTTTCTCCCGATCTGTTGGTGACTATCATATTGATGGCCCCTTGTTCTGGTCTCCCCCACAAGTGGAAACATCTTCTTTATGTCTACCCATCGAGCCCCTTCCATAATTTTAAAGACCTCTATCAAGTCACGCCCCAGCCTGTTCTGTCTTTCCTGATGATTATAGCCTCTCAGTTCTGGTATCATCCTTGTGAATCTTTTTTTTTTGCACCTTCTGCAGTGCCTCTATATCCTTTTTGTAAAATGGAGACCAGAACTGTGCACAGTACTCTAAGTGCTGTCTAACCAAGGTTCTATCCAAGTTAAACACAACCTCTCTGCTTTTCAATTCTATTCCTATACAAATGAACCCCAGTGCTTTGCATGTTTTATTGCCCTTGTTAACCTGCTTTTAATGATTTGTGAAGCTGTACCCCGTTTGGGACGAGGCCACGAAAGGCACTATATTAAGAGTTCCAAGGTAGCGACAGTGACTACACTCCAAAATAGTAACGCATTGTGTCTGAAGAATTTTGGCATGCATCTTGAGAGATGCGATAAGGCACTACAGAATTGCAAGCCTCTTTTTTTCAAAATTATTTTGTATTGTTGTGCCAATCAGGAAGTAAGGCACTGTGCTCGCATGGAAATTTGCAAACGGAAGGAAGTTTTGCATATTTCTCAGTTTTTTTTTTTGCATTCGGTCATGCAAAAAAAATTATCAATTGTGTACTTCGAACAGCAAGGCTGGTTTCGACTTGAGAGTCAACGTGAGGGTGGTTAAATGGAGAACCTCTTTTGAAATGACAAGCAAAACCCTGTTACCTCAAGAGGGTTTTTTTTTTCTTCAGAATCTTCTTTCTGCTTCTTGTAGTTTCCTGGAAATATTTCAGTCCAGAAATAAATCTCGCCACGGGCTCATTGGGTGAAGCACTCGACAGCAATTTTCCCATTTAAGTAGCGCCTTTGGAACATAGGAACAGGAGGAGGCCATTCAGCCCCTCGTGCCTGCTCCGCCATTTGATAAGATCGTGGCTGATCTGTGATCTAACTCCATATACCTGCCTTTGGCCCATATCCCTTAATACCTTTGGTTGCCAAAAAGCTATCTATCTCAGATTTAAATTTAGCAATTGAGCTAGTATCAATTGCCGTTTGCGGAAGAGAGTTCCAAACTTCTACCACCCTTTGTGTGTAGAAATGTTTTCTAATCTCACTCCTGAAAGGTCTGGCTCTAATTTTTAGACTGTGCCCCCTACTCCTAGAATCCCCAACCAGCGGAAATAGTTTCTCTCTATCCACCCTATCCGTTCCCCTTAATATCTTATAAACTTCGATCAGATCACCCCTTAACCTTCTAAACTCCAGCGAATACAACCCCAATTTGTGTAATCTCTCCTCGTAACTTAACCCTTGAAGCTGGGTATCATTCTAGTAAACCTACGCTGCACTCCCTCCAAGGCCAATATGTCCTTCCGAAGGTGCGGTGCCCAGAACTGCTCACAGTACTCCAGGTGCGGTCTAACCAGGGTTTTGTATAGCTGCAGCATAACTTCTGCCCCCTTGTACTCTAGTCCTCTCGATATAAAGGCCAGCATTCCATTTGCCTTCTTGATTATTTTCATATTTGAAGCAGAGTAAAAACCGTCCCGTCAGAAAGAAATGGAGGCCTAGCCAATGAAGGAGAGATGAGCTTTTGGTCACCTGTCCTCACATCTCCTTACGTGGCTCGGTATCAAATTTTGTCTGATAATCGCCTTGGGGACGTTGAGAGCGCTATATAAATGCAAGTAGTTGTTGTTAATGTGGTCCAACCAGACTTGGTGATGGATGGCTAACCCACTTGTGCATCGGATACGCTCAAGTCTGCACCCTTATGGACCTGGAGCGAAGGTGGGGGTCCTAACAGAGTGTAATTTTCTTGGACTTGACACCAATTTGGTTGCAAATAATCTTTATTGAGTTCAACCGAGTCTTGACACACTCAATGTCTTAAGCAGAGAAATAAATGATATTACCCACTTTCACTCTAGAGAATGTACCCTTTGTCGACTTTTTCACCCTTGTCTCTACGAATTAAAGCTCAAGCTTCTTAAAGGGATCCAGTCATGCACGGCCATCTTTTGAAAGGAATTGTTTTATCAGTTTCCTAACTGATCTGTTGATCGTTGCCTTGCTTGTTTGTGAGATAAGCCAGCTTCTTATCTGGAAGACCGCTGCCCCCTTATTCAGCATTCCTTGCTAACAAAAGACCTCGCCTTGCTGACAAAGTCTTTTTCTTGCTAAGTGTCGTCCATACCCTGAAGAATTCAGGGACTAAGCAACATGCCCATTTTATTATCTCCAGCGACAGTACAAGTCCACAAGCTGTTTACTAGTGAAAAGAAAGTAAAAAGAAAAGCTTAATCATATGAGATTAAACCAAATCACTCAAGAAGCTCGACACCATCCAAGATAAAGCAGCCCGCTTGATTGGCACCCCATCCACCACCCTAAACATTCACTCCCTTCACCACCGGCGCACCGTGGCTGCAGTGTGTACCATCCATAGGATGCACTGCAACAACTCGCCAAGGCTTCTTCGACAGCACCTCCCAAACCCGCGACCTCTACCACCTAGAAGGACAAGAGCAGCAGGCACATGGGAACAACACCACCTGCACGTTCCCCTCCAAGTCACACACCATCCCGACTTGGAAATATATCGCCGTTCCTTCATCGTTGCTGGGTCAAAATCCTGGAACTCCCTTCCTAACAGCACTGTGGGAGAACCTTCACCACACGGACTGCAGCGGTTCAAGAAGGTGGCTCACCACCACCTTCTCAAGGGGCAATTAGGGATGGGCAATAAATGCCGACCTCGCCAGCGACGCCCACATCCCATGAACGAATAAATGAAAAAAAATCCTAATTCTATGTATATAAGAATAGGGTATCTTACAGGGGTGGGGGAAGAACGATCAGGGTGGGAGGCAGTGATAGTACTAATGGGGACAAGGGAATTACAAATGGAAGTGGTCATGAGCAAATGAAGGCAGCGGGACTAGCTGGACTGCTCTTGCATAGAGCTGGCACAGACTCGATGGGCCGAAAGGCCCATTCTACGATTCTAGGTGTTCAATGTAGAGCCAAAGGCTAGCCAGTTGGGAGTTTGTGCCGTGGTTAGCGACCTGGAGGGCGGGGGGGGAGAGTTGTGACAGAAAGGGGGTGATTTTAAACCCCGAAAACGGGCGGGTGGGAGTTGAATATAGTTGGGGGGGGGGTTTTTTTGGGTCACGACCGTAAAATTTTCGGACTTTGCATTCCCAGCCCCGACGTTAAACCCGGAAATAAAGCCGGATTGCGGTCGCGACCCAACAAAAAACTATTTTCAACTCCTCCCGTCCCCAACCCACCCGTTCCTGGGGTTTAAAATCACCCCCAAAGTGTCGGGGTGGACCTCTCCTGCGAAGGAAATAAAGGCTGGTTTTTCTTTTAACAAAGGGCCTTATCATTGTCTCTAATGAGCTTCAGCGGCCTGTAGCTCCTGAAGCAGCGATGAGTTCTCCTTCCCGAGGCGGCTGGGTGTCGTCTCTTTCTCTCCCCCTCTTGCTGACCTCCGTCATCTTCAATCAGCTGAAGTGCACACTGGACGTCAGCAAGGCTGAGAAAAGAGTTTCTACGAATTTCAAAGCCTTCACACGTAGGCCCGGGGGAGAGGGGGCGGGATTCCAAGAACTCGACATTTCAAACTGCACGCTTCTGGGAAATCGTCGTCAACTTTAGTTCCAGCTTTGACAAGCCCTTACTTCCTCCCTCACCGTCCAAACCAGATGACTGACCACATCAGTGCTTGTGTGTGTGTGTGTGGGCAGAGGAAAGGCCGTTAATAAAGACCCTGTCACTTCAGACCATGCTTTGGTTTCGACCATTTATTAATTTGCTTCCCTCGCCAACCCTGCCGAGTGCTGACTCTCGCTGGGGGTACAGTTCATCCGGTGCCTCGGATGGGACGTCCCAGGCAGTAAGTCTTGTTGCTCGGTTGGGTTCTGCCCCTATTGCAGGTCCTAACTCTAAAGTCTCACGCATGGGATTCCGAAGATACTTTACCAGGGAAGAGGGTCTAAGACGGCTTCCCGTTATCTCCCTCACCGATTTTGATCTATGGAGTGCGTTCTCCTAGACGGGCTGCGACTGAGGCTGAAGAGGCCTCACCTACAACCTTTACCATGGCCCAACTGCCCCCCCCCCAATGGACGCCGGTATTCAGCTGTGGATTCCACTCGTCAGGACCGTCTGGAGTGGGGCTCGAACCCCTTCACCTTCTGAACTAGAGGTGGGAACACTACCCCGAGCCAGTGGTCACTCAGTCCAGACCTGCGTAATCCCCAACTGGATGTCAACCCATCATTTAGACACCATCTACTGGTCTCCGGTCCCCGGGGACTGTCTGGAGTGCGGCTCAGAACCCTTCACCTTCTGACCTGGAGGCTGGAATGGCTACCGTCGAGCCAAAGCCTCGCCCTTAGAGAATGAGGATCAGAAGGTTATTCAACCATGAGATTGAACCCAATTGCCCACACATATACACACACACAAATACATACACAGTTTCTGGCAGGGGGCACCGTCTACAATTGGGTATCTTGCTAGGCCAAAGGGCATCAAGAGTCAGTCTTTAAGGGCGACACTGGAGTCACACATGGGCCCAGACCAGTGGCCGGTTCCCTTCCCTGGAGGATTTTAGTGAACCAGTTGGGTTTTAATGACGATCCGACAGCTTTTCATGGTCATTTTATCTGGTGCCAGCCGACAAATTACCTGATTCATTGAATTCAATTTCACAACCTTATCCAAACCACTCATCATTTTGAACACTTCTATGAGATCTCCTCCTAACCTTCTTTGCGAGCCCCCACTCCAGAGACTTGAGCCCCATAATCCAGGCCGACACTCCCAGTGCCAGTCCTGAGGGAGGTGCCGTCTTTCGGATGAGACGTTAAACCGAGGCCCCGTCTGCCCCCTCTCACGGCCGCTATTTCGAAGAAGAGCAAGGGGGGGGGGGAGTTCTCCCCGGTGCCCTGGGGCCGATATTTATCCCTCGACCAACACCTAAAAACAGACGATCTGGGTCATTTATCACATCGCTGTTTGTGGGATCTTGCTGTGCGCAAATTGGCTGCCGCGTTTCCTACATTACAACAGTGACTACACTTCGAAAAAAAATCGGCTGTAAAGCGCTTTGGGACGTCCTGAGGTCGTGAAAGACGCTGTAGAGATGCAAATTGTTTCGTTCTAACACCTCAGCTTTCAAATGAGGGAGAGGAAACAGCCATTTGTTGTCTCTTATCTCGCTTGGTGAATGAAGTCACTCGCTCATTGGAATTTTCATAATCAGACGATTGTATTCCAGGAAGAATGAACACAGCAAATTTAATCAGTCGCCCTGACACACTCATCGTGTGCTGGTGTGACATTTACACCCACACGGTGAATCATTGCCCGGTCCAATGTTGGTTACCGAGTGTATTGACAGGGTGCAAAGAAAGACCAATCCCAGTTTTAAAGGGACTTATCATTTCAGATAATCGCAAAAGGAATTTAGGCAGAGGGTGTGCGATTGCTGGTCACAAACAGTTGTTAAAGTCCATGAATCCTTTTCGAAGTGTGTGCGCGGGGGGGGGAAGGGAGCTGCGCGTGCACTTGGGCGTGTGTTCGTGCACGTGCGTGGCTGCGCACGTGGGCTGTGTGAGCTTGCACGTGGGGGGGTGTGTGCGTGCATGCACGTGGAGGGTGAACACGTGTGCATGCACGTGTGTGTGCGCGTGAGGGGGTTGTGTATGCACGTGGGTGAGCATGCACGAGGGCGTGCCTGCGTGCACGCAGGCGTGTTTGCGTGCACGTGAGTGTGTTTGCGTGCACCTGGCTGCGTGTGTGTGTGAGGTAAGGCCACGATCGAGGTGCCCCTCCCTCAGTGACGAACCCCACCCATCATTTGCACCCATGAAGAATGGGGGGGCAGTACTCGAGGGCGGTCAGAACCTGTCGGACCTGAATCCCAACACGAGTCAGTGCTGTCAGGAGAGGAGGGAAGAACAAGGGGGAGAGGGGGAAAAAATAGATTTACCTCTGACCGACCAATCGATTCAGATCAAAAGGCTCCGTTAGCGTCCTTGTCTCTCAAGTCGTTCTCACACTCATGCTAAGTGAAACCATCCTGTTTAACAGCAGTGGGGGGACTACAGTGTTTTTTCTCATGGAATTTGAGAATCTAATTATCTCGAGCAGGAGGGAGAGAGTTCAAACCAACTCACAAAAACCGCAATTCACCACAAGGTAGCCAGCCCCTGTTAAATGATTAAAGGGGCCTCTTAAAACGCCCTGATTTCGTTTCAAAGCTTTCTCTGAGCTGGATAGGGAAATGACCCACTTTGGAACAGGGTATAATGGAGTGGGACGGGTGTGGTATTGGACGGGTACCTAAACTTTATTTCCCAGCCACCCTCTCGCCAAGGAGCTCGCCCGCAGTCCCAGTGCAGCAGGCCCATCGTCCAGTCCCAGCTTCCGTTTCTTCAGGTGTGGCGGGTGAGTGTCGGCAGCTGTTTGACTGTGGGGGGCATCGCAGCCTAGCCTCGCCCGACCCCCCCCCCCCACCCCCCGACCTTCCGACAGGGCGGCAATCAAGGAGCAGCGACTGGTTTTACCTCTCCCTGGGCCGGGGGCACTGTGACACCAGCCAATGGCACCCCGGCTGAATTAGAAGCAATTCTCAGCCAGAGAGGCCAAAGTTGGCCTCAGTACCCGCTCCCTATTGCCACCCAGTGACCCCTGCTGGAAAGTGCGTTTGTGTTTTGCGAGGGGACGGGGACAACTTGCATTTATATATCGCCTTTAACGTAGTAAAACGTCCCAAGGCGCTTCACGGGAGTGATTATCAAACGAAATTTGACACCGAGCCACATAAGGAGATATTAGGACAGGTGACCAAAAGCTTGGCCAAAGAGGTAGGTTTTAAGGAGCGTCTTAAAGGAGGAGAGAGAGGCGGAGAGGTTTAGGGAGGGAATTCCAGAGCTTAGGGCCCAGGCAGCTGAAGGCACGGCCGCCAATGGTGGAGCGATGGAAATCGGGGATGGGCAAGAGGCCAGAATTGGAGGAGCGCAGAGATCTCGGAGGGTTGTAGGGGCTGGAGGAGGTTACAGAGATGGGGAGGGGGGGCAAGGGCCACGGAAGGATTTGAACAGGAGGATGAGAATTTAAAAATCGAGGCGTTGCCGGACCGGGAGCCAATGTAGGTCAGCGAGCACAGGGTGGGCGATGGGTGAACGGGACTCGGTGTGAGTTAGGATATGGGGGGTGGGGGGGCAGCAGGAGTTTTGGCAGGATTGGACTTGGCTGCGATACGCCCGCCACAGTCAAATAGCCCGCCGACACTCGCCTTCCGCAAAGTCAACCCACTCGGGATAAGAGAATCGTGTTTTTCTTTCCCTTGGAAGCTTCTAGAATGCCAGCTGGCAAACCCCGGCAGGGGGGGGCCCCCTCAGTGCCAAGAAAGTTGGCACTTGTCCGCCTTGTGCCCTTTCTCTCAACGAGCCGGCCTCCCACCGTGCTGGAGACTCGTCATCAGCCGTTCCGTATCACCCGCCAGTAGGACAACGGTCAACGCACTGACCCTTGAACCGCCAGTCGTGCTGAGTTCAGCTCTGGCCACTTGCCAGGGCCTACACAGCCTGCCCCGTGGAACTCTAGGCCTGAGGCCTACGTGGCTCCTGGCAGTTCTGTTTGCATCGATGGCTTAACCTGGAGGCCCAGGATAGAGATCTCTTCCCGCGCGCGGGGAGTTCTCCCCAGTGTCCTGGGGCCAATATTTATCCCGCAACCAAAAAAAAAGGACAGATGAGCTGGCCAAATATCTCACTCCTGTTCGTGGGATCTTGTGTACAATTTTAAAGGGGGTGCAGGAACAGAGAGACCTGGGGGTGTAGGTACACAAATCTTTGAAGGTGGCAGGACAAGTTGAGAAGGTTGTTAAAAAAGCAAACGGGATCCTGGGCTTTATAAACAGAGGCATGGAGTACAAAAGCAAGGACGTTATGCTAAACCCTTTATAAATCACTGGTTAGGCCCAGCTGGAATATTGTGGCCAATTCTGGGCACCGCACTTTAGGAAGGATGTCAAGGCCTTGGAGAGGGTGCAGAGGAGATTTACTAGAATGGTACCAGGGATGAGGGACTTCAGTTACGTGCAGAGACTGGAGAAGCTGGGATTGTTCTCCTTAGAGCAGAGAAGGTTAAGGGGAGATTTAATCGAGGTGTTCAAAATCATGAAGGGTTTCGATAGAGTAAATAAGGAGAAACTGTTTCCAGTGGCAGGAGGGTCGGGAACCAGAGGACGCAGATTTAAGATAATTGGCAAAAGAAGCAGAGGGGGAGATGAGGAGAATGTTTTTTTACGCAGCGAGTTGTTCTGATCTGGAATGCGCTGCCTGAAAGGGCGGTGGAAGCAGATTCAATAATAACTTTCAAAAGGGGAATTGGATAAATACTTGAAGGGGAAAAATTTGCAGGGCTATGGGGGAAAGAGCAGGGGGGGGGAGTGGGACTAATTGGATAGCTCTTTCAAAGAGCTGGCACAGGCACGATGGGCCGAATGGCCTCCTTCTGTGCTGTATGATTCTATGAACATGGCTGCAGTGTTTGGCCAGTGACTGCCTCTCAGAAATATTCATTGTGTGAAGTGCTTTGAAATGTTTTAACACGATAAGCTGCTGTACAAACACAAGACGAGGTCAGAGAAGGGACTCTGACCAGAGTTACTCAATTTATCTTAAGAATGCAAATCGGCAGGGCAGCCTCCGTTCATGAAGGGAGAGGAGGATAAAACAGTTGACTACAGACCAGCGAGTTGAAGCGGCTTTGGAAAGAAAAAGTGTCAACACATTTGAAGCCAAGGAGGATCCAAGGGCGATGGGGGGGGAGCCCTCCGACCCTCCGAGATCTCTGCGCTCCTCCAATTCTGGCCTCTTGCGCATCCCCCGATTTCCATCGCTCCACCATTGGCGGCCGTGCCTTCAGCCGCCTGGGCCCGAAGCTCTGGAATTCCCTCCCTAAACCTCTCCGCCTCTCTCTCCTCCTTTTAAGACGCTCCTTAAAACCTCCCTCTTTGACCAAGCTTTTGGTCAACTGTCCTAATATCTCCTTATGTGGCTCGGTGTCAAATTTTGTCCGATTATCGCACCTGTGAAGAGCCTTGGGATGTTAAAGGCGCTATATAAATGCAAGTTGTAGTTATTGTTGTTGACTGGTTTTAGATCAATGAAGGGCTAGGGGAGAAAATGGCTTCCATCTATGCCGTAAGATTTAGTGAACATGGAACAGTGTTCCCACTCCTGATAACAATCTAATGAACACCCTCAGCTAGAAATAGGCGTGTGAGGGGTCTTTGGGTGAGGACTGGATGCTGGCTACCACCATGGTGTCAGCCCTGTCACAGTGGGTAGCTCTCTCTCCCCACTGAGAGAAGGCCGTGGGTTCGAGCCCCCACTCCAGAGACTCGAGCACAAAATCCAGGCCGACACTCCCGGTGCCCAGTACTGAGGGAGCGCCGCACTGTCGGAGGTGCCGTCTTTCGGATGAGACGTTAAACCGAGGGCCCCGTCTGCCCCTCTCAGGTGGAGGTAAAATATCCCACGGCCGCTATTTATCCCGCAACCAACATCACTAAAAAACAGATGATCTGGGTCATTATCTCATTGCTGTTTGCGGGATCTTGCTGTGCGCAAATTGGCTGCCGCGTTTCCTACATCGCAACAGTGGATGTCCTGAGCCTGGGACAGTGTACAATGATGTCAAGCTTGCTCCACGTGACTGCTGCCCAAGGGCTGAGGACATTGTGTCCCTCCCTCGCACACAACACATTGTGTGACGTCTCTCCTTCCTGTTAAAGAGTACTTCGGACGTGGCCAGGCTGCACGATTCCTGGAGCCCTGATACGTGTGGGGAAGGCAGGCAAAGCGGGGGGGTGGGGGGACTCGAACTGACTGCTCACAGCGAAAAGCCTTCAAGGTAGCGTCTCGGACTTGTCAACAAGGGGGAGGGGTGGGAAACGCTCTGGAGGACAAATCTTGTCACAAACATCCCCCTCGGGATATAAACACTTGCTGAGACACACGGGGGGGGGGATATTAAACAGACATACAAAGGCAGTGAGAAGACGTCTCTATTTAAAGGTGCACTTTTGCAATGCAAAAACTTGGGATTTCTAAGTATTCCGTTGCATGAAATGCTTACAAATCCAAGGGCCTAATAAATTTGCCTTAAAGGGGCAGCGACATTGGCCTACAGTGTTAGCCGTGGCCCGGTCGGTCGAGCACTCTGCTCTCTGTATCAATTGAGAGCCGCCATCTGATATCTGACTTCCTTTTGATTGCGCTGGTCATTGTCTCCATCAAGTTTTCCCTGCGGGGATTTATTTCTTCCCTTCCGACCGGGAAAGTCTGGGTGGGCGCCTTGGAATAGATTAAAAGGGAGCGGGGAGGCTGAGAGCAGCACGGGCGAGAGAACATATTGTGACATCCAGCAACATTCCTTGCATACCAGGCTCTGCCCAATCCGTTCTATTTGCGGCCTCTGAATGGACGTTCTGTTCTCGCAGAGGGACAATGGGTGGCCAGTGCCCAGTGCAAAAAGTTTTAACCCTTTCCCATTTTACAGTCAGTTCAATTCCTGCCCCCCTCTCCGCACCCGCCTCACACACTCCCGGTCGATCCAACTCTGGTCCTTGGTTTCATTGCATGATCTCAGGCCTTGATTCAATGGGTAGCTCTCTCTCTCTCTCTCTCGCCTCTGAGGCAGAAGGTCGTGGGTTCGAGCCCCCACCCCCAAGACTTCAGCCCCTACGATCCAGGCTGACGTTCCCGGCGCCAGTACTGAGGGAGCGCTGCACTGTCGGAGGTGCCCTCCTTCGGATGAGATGTTAAACCCAGGGCCCGTCTGCCCCTTTCGGGTGAGTGTGATAGATCCCACGGATGCAAGAAAAGCAGAGGGAGCTCTTCCTGGGGCCAATATTTATCCCTCAACCAAACGTCACTAAGATACAGATGATCTGGGCCATAATCACGTGGCTGTTTGTGGGATCTTGCTGTGCGCAAATTGGCTGCTGCGTTTCCCACATTACAACAGTGACCACACTTCAAAAAGTACTTCATTGGCTGTAAAGCACTTTGGGACGTCCTGAGGTCACGAAAGGCCCTGTAGAAAGTTCTTTCTTTTAACGCCATGGGGTCTTTTACGTCCGCCTGAGAGGGGGCGAAAGACGGGGCCCTCGGTTTAACGTCTCATGCGAAAGACGGCACCTCCGACAGTGCGGCACTCCCTCGGCACTGGCACACCGGGGAGCGTCGGCCTGGATTATGGGGCTCGAGTCTCTGGAGTGGGGGGGCTCGAGCCCACGACCTTCTGACTCGGAAGGAAGAGGGAGCGTTGCCAATCGACGAGGAAGCAACGTCCCGGGGGTGGGGGCTCTGAACCGACAGGAAGTTTCTCCACTCGGTTGCGAGTGCCATGATTCCTGGAATTGTAATTTGCTTGCTAAACTTGCCCTGAGCCTAATTGGGGACTTTCTCTCCCTGGCACATTCCCAACGGAGGAGCAGGCTCGAGGAAGGAGCTGTTTGACTGGTTGGTCATGGGTTTCAGCTGCCCAAATCTTTCAACATTGATCTTCACTTCCTACTTGCGGTAAATACCAACACAACATAATGATGCCCCTACCAAAGGACTGCTTCTGGCCACCATGTGTTGCCACACATGTTTCCCACGGGTGAGTGAGCTGGATTATTTTCCTCGGAAAGCTCAACTGTGTCCAGTCATCGCAGCAAAGCAAAGTCCTGCGTTTCTATGGCGCCTTTCACCACCAATAAAGTACTTTTTCGAAGTGTAGTCATTGTTGTAATGTAGGGAGCCAATTTGCGCACAGCAAGATCCCACGAACAGCAATGTGATAATGACCCAGATCATCTGTTACTTTTTAGTGATGTTGGTTGAGGGATAAATATTGGCTCTAGGGCGAACTCCCCCCTGCTCGTCTTCCAATAGCGGCCGTGGGATCTTTTACGTCCGCCCGAGAGGGGCAGACGGGGCCCTCGGTTTATCCGAAAGGCAGTGCAGCACGCCCCCCCCTGTACGGCACTGGATTATGGGCTCAAGTTTCTGGAGTGGGACTCGAACCCACGACCTGTATAACTCAGGGGCGAGAGTGCTACCCGCTGAGCCTCGGCCTGACAGTACAGAGAGGCAAGTCGCAAGACCGATCTCTGGTGTCAAAGGTGACGAACCAAACCATCCAGATGTACTCTCCAACCCCTCCTTTCTCCTCACCCGCCCCCCCTCAGGGTGTCCAACCCATGTCCCTTTGCTGGTTCCCAAGAACAGGTATTATATGGGAGACACTCAGGAGTGAGAGAGTGTGCTGTAGTTATGAGTTCCTCTCACCCACTGCTCTAACTTGGCTCCGTTGGGGATTATCCATCGAGTTTCAGAGTCTAACAGACCAGGAAAGTCTTGCGTTCCGTCCTCCAGTCTGTGTTCATAGAATCCTACGGCACAGGAGGAGGCCATTCGGCCCATAGTGCCTGTGCCGGCTCTTTGAAAGAGCTGTCCAATTAGTCCCACTCCCCCCTCTGCTCTTTCCCCATTGCCCTGCAAATTTTTCCTTTTCAAGTATTTATCCAATTCCCTTTTGAAAGTTATTATTGAATCTGCTTCCACCGCCCTTTCAGGCAGCGCATTCCAGATCAGAACAACTCGCTGCGTAAAAAACATTCTCCTCATCTCCCCCTCTGGTTCTTTAGCCAATTATCTTCAATCTGTGTCCTCTGGTTACCGACCCTCCTGCCGCTGGAAACAGTTTCTCCTTATTTACTCTATCAAAACCCCCTCATGATTTTGAACACCTCGATTAAATCTCCCCTTAACCTTCTCTGCTCTAAGGAGAACAATCCCAGCTTCTCCAGTCTCTCCACATAACTGAAGTCCCTCATCCCTGGCGGGGGCCAGAATTGGATGCTTCCTCCTGCAGTCGAATAACCAGCAGTCAACGGGCCACTGTCGAGGCTGGCGCACGAACGGGAGGGCGATCAGGTGAGGTGGGAAACTGGGAGGGGGTGGGGTGGTGCAAAGGCTAAGATCGGGGGAGGGGGGAACAGAAACTACCCTCGAGCAGATATGTCAACTTGAACCAGACGGTGAGGGCGCGCAGGCCTTGGGAACGACAGGGCTGCAGACAAAGAACAAGACAGAGGGTTTAATTGGCTTTGATGGAACGCACGGGCAGGCCAAGACACGAAGTACAGGTGTGGGAGGATGAAACACAATCTCAGGAATGGTTATGTGCCAGGAATATAATTTGGCCTCCGATCGTCTGTATACATGTGAACAACGACAGACAGGAAAAGACCCTCAGGTCCATCCAGCCTGCCCCACACGATCGGGCACCAGATACACGTCCCACCCTCCAACCCCAAACTACGTGATCTCCCGAGAGAGGCGAGAGACCAGATCGAAACCAATTTGGGGGAAATTAAACCCGGGAGATTCCTCTCCGGCGATGGAGAGTGGCCCAGGAGACCACTCTGGTCCTGATGATTCTACACGCTATCTACCTTTTGGTACGAGGGGATCTCCGCCCCAGCCAGAAGGAGTTTTAGCCAATGGGTATCCATCGGACGAGCCGGCAGCCTGATCCAGAGGCCCGCTATTCTCTGACGTCCTGCCCGGATCTGGCCCTGTACAACTTATAATTCTAATCCTCCCCAAGCCGATTTCACTGCAACGACTGCAACACAATCGATTCCCGCCATCATCTTAAAAACCTCGATCGGGTCACCCCCTAAAGCCTGTGCTTCTCTAAAGGGCGGGATCCCAGCTCTTTCAGCCTGCCTCGAGGCTCTAAGGTGGGAAATAGTTTAGCCGCCCTCCTCCGTACCCTTTCCAATATCATGACAGGAGACCAAAACTGGACACAGTACTCCAACTGAGGCCTGACCGAGGTCTTGCACGAGATAATATGTTTTGTCTTATAGTCAATTGTCCTATAAATGCACCTGGCTATCACGTCACGGTATCGCTCTTGAACCTTTACAGATCTACGCTCCAGAATGTCCGATCTCATTCTTTTTCCACTTGCTTTAAAGCTTTTCCCTGAAGGGTGTATGCATGTTCAGCATTCGTCCTGCGTAACACTGCACTTCTCCGAATTAAACATCATTTGACAATCAATTTTTTTGTCAGGGTCAAGGTTTGGGAGGGGAGAGGTTATGGGGTCAACACAAAGGCCGCCGACTTCCACCTCTGTAACATCGCCCGTCTCCGCCCCACTGCCTCAGCCCATCTGCTGCTGAAACCCTCATCTGTGCCTTTGTTACCTCCAGACTGGACTATTCCAATGCTCTCCCATCTTCCACCCTCCCTAAACTGGAGCTCATCCAAAACTCTGCTGCCCCCGTATCCTAACTCGCGCCGAGTCCCGTTCACCCATCACCCCCCCTGTGCTCGCTGACCTACATCGGCTCCCGGTCCGGGAACGCCTCGATTAGATTCCAGCCTGTAACTCACTCCCGGGTATCTGTTATTCTATATATAAACCCCCCCGAACCCCTCGATTAGATTCCAGCCTGTAACTCACTCCCGGGTATCTGTTATTCTATATATAAACCCCCCGAACCCCTCGATTAGATTCCAGCCTGTAACTCACTCCCGGGTATCTGTTATTCTATATATAAACCCCCCGAACCCCTCGATTAGATTCCAGTCTGTAACTCACTCCCGGGTATCTGTTATTCTATATATAAACCCCCCGAACCCCTCGATTAGATTCCAGCCTGTAACTCACTCCCGGGTATCTGTTATTCTATATATAAACCCCCCGAACCCCTCGATTAGATTCCAGCCTGTAACTCACTCCCGGGTATCTGTTATTCTATATATAAACCCCCCGAACCCCTCGATTAGATTCCGGTCTGTAACTCACTCCCGGGTATCTGTTATTCTATATATAAACCCCCCGAACCCCTCGATTAGATTCCAGCCTGTAACTCACTCCCGGGTATCCGTTATTCTATATATAAACCCCCCCGAACCCCTCGATTAGATTCCAGCCTGTAACTCACTCCCGGGTATCTGTTATTCTATATATAAACCCCCCCGAACCCCTCGATTAGATTCCAGCCTGTAACTCACTCCCGGGTATCTGTTATTCTATATATAAACCCCCCCGAACCCCTCGATTAGATTCCAGCCTGTAACTCACTCCCGGGTATCTGTTATTCTATATATAAACCCCCCGAACCCCTCGATTAGATTCCAGCCTGTAACTCACTCCCGGGTATCTGTTATTCTATATATAAACCCCCCGAACCCCTCGATTAGATTCCAGTCTGTAACTCACTCCCGGGTATCTGTTATTCTATATATAAACCCCCCGAACCCCTCGATTAGATTCCAGCCTGTAACTCACTCCCGGGTATCTGTTATTCTATATATAAACCCCCCGAACCCCTCGATTAGATTCCAGCCTGTAACTCACTCCCGGGTATCTGTTATTCTATATATAAACCCCCCGAACCCCTCGATTAGATTCCGGTCTGTAACTCACTCCCGGGTATCTGTTATTCTATATATAAACCCCCCGAACCCCTCGATTAGATTCCAGCCTGTAACTCACTCCCGGGTATCCGTTATTCTATATATAAACCCCCCCGAACCCCTCGATTAGATTCCAGCCTGTAACTCACTCCCGGGTATCTGTTATTCTATATATAAACCCCCCCGAACCCCTCGATTAGATTCCAGCCTGTAACTCACTCCCGGGTATCTGTTATTCTATATATAAACCCCCCCGAACCCCTCGATTAGATTCCAGCCTGTAACTCACTCCCGGGTATCTGTTATTCTATATATAAACCCCCCGAACCCCTCGATTAGATTCCAGCCTGTAACTCACTCCCGGGTATCTGTTATTCTATATATAAACCCCCCCGAACCCCTCGATTAGATTCCAGCCTGTAACTCACTCCCGGGTATCTGTTATTCTATATATAAACCCCCCCGAACCCCTCGATTAGATTCCAGCCTGTAACTCACTCCCGGGTATCTGTTATTCTATATATAAACCCCCCCGAACCCCTCGATTAGATTCCAGCCTGTAACTCACTCCCGGGTATCTGTTATTCTATATATAAACCCCCCCGAACCCCTCGATTAGATTCCAGCCTGTAACTCACTCCCGGGTATCTGTTATTCTATATATAAACCCCCCCGAACCCCTCGATTAGATTCCAGCCTGTAACTCACTCCCGGGTATCTGTTATTCTATATATAAACCCCCCGATCCCCTCGATTAGATTCCAGCCTGTAACTCACTCCCGGGTATCTGTTATTCTATATATAAACCCCCCCGAACCCCTCGATTAGATTCCAGCCTGTAACTCACTCCCGGGTATCTGTTATTCTATATATAAACCCCCCGAACCCCTCGATTAGATTCCAGCCTGTAACTCACTCCCGGGTATCTGTTATTCTATATATAAACCCCCCGATCCCCTCGATTAGATTCCAGCCTGTAACTCACTCCCGGGTATCTGTTATTCTATATATAAACCCCCCGATCCCCTCGATTAGATTCCAGCCTGTAACTCACTCCCGGGTATCTGTTATTCTATATATAAACCCCCCGATCCCCTCGATTAGATTCCAGCCTGTAACTCACTCCCGGGTATCTGTTATTCTATATATAAACCCCCCCGAACCCCTCGATTAGATTCCAGCCTGTAACTCACTCCCGGGTATCTGTTATTCTATATATAAACCCCCCCGAACCCCTCGATTAGATTCCAGCCTGTAACTCACTCCCGGGTATCTGTTATTCTATATATAAACCCCCCGAACCCCTCGATTAGATTCCAGCCTGTAACTCACTCCCGGGTATCTGTTATTCTATATATAAACCCCCCCGAACCCCTCGATTAGATTCCAGCCTGTAACTCACTCCCGGGTATCTGTTATTCTATATATAAACCCCCCGAACCCCTCGATTAGATTCCAGCCTGTAACTCACTCCCGGGTATCTGTTATTCTATATATAAACCCCCCCGAACCCCTCGATTAGATTCCAGCCTGTAACTCACTCCCGGGTATCTGTTATTCTATATATAAACCCCCCGAACCCCTCGATTAGATTCCAGCCTGTAACTCACTCCCGGGTATCTGTTATTCTATATATAAACCCCCCCGAACCCCTCGATTAGATTCCAGTCTGTAACTCACTCCCGGGTATCTGTTATTCTATATATAAACCCCCCGATCCCCTCGATTAGATTCCAGCCTGTAACTCACTCCCGGGTATCTGTTATTCTATATATAACCCCCCGATCCCCTCGATTAGATTCCAGTCTGTAACTCACTCCCGGGTATCTGTTATTCTATATATAAACCCCCCCGAACCCCTCGATTAGATTCCAGCCTGTAACTCACTCCCGGGTATCTGTTATTCTATATATAAACCCCCCCGAACCCCTCGATTAGATTCCAGCCTGTAACTCACTCCCGGGTATCTGTTATTCTATATATAAACCCCCCGATCCCCTCGATTAGATTCCAGCCTGTAACTCACTCCCGGGTATCTGTTATTCTATATATAAACCCCCCCGAACCCCTCGATTAGATTCCAGCCTGTAACTCACTCCCGGGTATCTGTTATTCTATATATAAACCCCCCGATCCCCTCGATTAGATTCCAGCCTGTAACTCACTCCCGGGTATCTGTTATTCTATATATAAACCCCCCGATCCCCTCGATTAGATTCCAGCCTGTAACTCACTCCCGGGTATCTGTTATTCTATATATAAACCCCCGAACCCCTCGATTAGATTCCAGCCTGTAACTCACTCCCGGGTATCTGTTATTCTATATATAAACCCCCCGATCCCCTCGATTAGATTCCAGCCTGTAACTCACTCCCGGGTATCTGTTATTCTATATATAAACCCCCCGATCCCCTCGATTAGATTCCAGCCTGTAACTCACTCCCGGGTATCTGTTATTCTATATATAAACCCCCCCGAACCCCTCGATTAGATTCCAGCCTGTAACTCACTCCCGGGTATCTGTTATTCTATATATAAACCCCCCGAACCCCTCGATTAGATTCCAGTCTGTAACTCACTCCCGGGTATCTGTTATTCTATATATAAACCCCCCGAACCCCTCGATTAGATTCCAGTCTGTAACTCACTCCCGGGTATCTGTTATTCTATATATGAACCCCTCGATCGGAGATGGAGTGATTAATGTGAAAACTGATGATAGTGCAAGGCAAAAGGGGGTGTTAATGAGACAGTAAAGAAACAAATGAGTTATAAATGGTTGCAGAAGAACCATTACCAGCACCTGCTGTCTGAGAAAATGGGGGCGGTGGTTATGGTCTGTTGTTGAACTCAATGCTGAGGCCAGAAGGCTGTAAAATGCCTCATCGAAAGACGAGGTGCTGTCCCTCGAGGCCCTTGACTCGGTTATGTGGAGAGACTGGAGAAGCTGGGGTTGTTCTCCTTAGAGCAGAGAAGGTTAAGGGGAGATTTAATCGAGGGGTTCAAAATCATGAAGGGGTTTTGATAGAGCAAATAAGGAGAAAGTGTTTCCAGTGGCAGGTGGGTCGGGAACCAGAGGACACAGATTGAAGGTGATCAGCAAAAGAACCAGAGGGCGGGAGACAAGGAGAAACATTTTTACGCAGGGAGTTGTTCTGATCTGGAATTCGCTGCCTGAACGGGCGGTGGAAGCAGATTCAATAGAGACTTTCAAAAGGGGAATTGGATAAATACTTGAAGGAGAAAAATTTGCAGGGATACAGGGAAAGGGCAGGGGGGGGAGTGGGATTTAATTGGAGAGCTCTTTCAAAGAGCCAGCACAGGCATGATGGGCCGAATGGCCTCCTTCTGTGCATTATCACTCTCTGATTGAATCTTTGCAATCGACCATTGGAAAAGAACAGAATCTTTGCACCTTGAGTTGTTTACAAGGCCGAGCAATTGGGTTCCTTTGAACTTTTTTTTTATATACGGAAGCACCGTGTGATCACGTGTGAAACCAGGTCAGGTCAGGTCAACAGAAGCGGATGTGAAATACAATAACCGCCAGGGACGCTAAGTGGGCCGCCTCACCCGCTATCACGTGGCCCGTGGCTCGCTCTCGCCTCCGAGTCAGAAGGTCGTGGGTTCGAGCCCCCACTCCAGAGACTTGGGCCCACACTCCCGGCCCACACTCCCGGGGCCGGCACCGAGGGAGTGCTGCCCTGTCAGAGGTGCCGCCTTTCGGATGAGACGTTACTTATGAGATTTGCTCATCTCAGTGCATTTTACAGCCAGTCAGGTACTTTTTGAAGTGTAGTCACTGTTGTAATGGAGGAAACGCAGCAGCCGTTTTGCGCACAGCAAGATCCCACAAACAGCACTGGTTTTTTTTGTGATGTTGGATGAGGGATAAATATCGGCCCCAGGACACCAGAGAGAACTCCCCCACCCTGCTCTTCTTCGAAATAGCGGCCGTTGGATCTTTTGCGTCCGCCTGAGAGGGTTAATGTCTCATCTGAAAGACGGCACCTCTGACAGTGCAGCACTCCCTCAGTACTGGCACTGGGAGTTGTCGGCCTGGGTTATGCGCTCAAGTCTCTGGAATGGGGACAATGAACCCTTGACCTTCTGACTCAGAGCCACTGAGCTACCCACCGAGCCATGGCTGACACCAGAACAGAAGTGCAGCCTTTTTTTAACCCACGAGGGGCACTGAGTCAGACTGTTGCGCCCTTTATCACTGCACTAACTAACTCACTACAGACCAGGGATCAAGTTCCGGCCTCCTTGGCCACATCAGCAGTGCAGGAATGTCTGCAGCCTGCCCCATCCCCCATTTTGACTCAACCTCGACGTTGTCGCCATAGTAACACATCCTGCCTGAGGCCTGTAAAGTAGAATTGGGCAACGGTGCTGAATAAAACACTTCGCTCACTGATCTTACACAAACAAGCGGGTTTTATGAAGAGGTTCAGCACAACGGCCGTATCCCTGGGCGACAAGGAAGGCTGAAAAGTTGTACTGTGGCCACCTACACCTCACACAATGACGTCCCTTCTCAATCTGCAAACCTCTTGCTTCTTTTCCAGATATCGCTCCTCCTCCTCCTCCTCCTACCCTCCAGAGGCACCACTGGTGCCCTAGCGGCCATTCGGTAGGCTATTTGGCCGCAGGAGGCATCACAGCCCTATCCTCCACCCCTGTCGACAACATCCACAACAGCAACCTGCATTTATATAGCGCCTTTAACGTAGTAAAACATCCCGAGGCGCTTCACAGGAGCGACTAGCAGACAAAAGATTTAACACCGAGCCACATAAGGAGATATTAGGAGAGGTGACCAAAAGCTTGGTCAAAGAGGTAGGTTTTAAGGAGGAGAGAGAGGCGGAGAGGTTTAGGGAGGGAATTCCAGAGCTTAGGGCCCAGGCAGCTGGAGGCACGGCCGCCAATGGCGGAGTGATGAAAATCGGGGATGCGCAAGAGGCCAGATTTGGAGGAGCGCAGAGATCTCGGAGGGTTGTAGGGGCTGGAGGAGGTTACAGAGATAGGGAGGGGGGGCGAGGCCATGGAGGGGATTTGAACACGAGGTTGAGAATTTTAAAATCGAGGCGTAGCCGTACCGGGAGCCAATGTAGGTCAGCGAGCTCAGGGGGTGATGGGTGAACGGGAGTTAGGATATGGGGCAGCAGGGTTTTCGATGCTACCCATCAAGATTGAGAGAGACACAGACATATGGACAGACACAGATAAGGCCAAACACAGACACACGCCCACGCACACAGGCTGCGATCACCCCGCTTACTACATGCGTGCACACACACCCACCCGTGTGCACACGCACCCACCCACATGCACAAACACATGAGAGTAAACAGTGTTCAGCCAGACACTGACACATACCTGGACACACCCACGCAGAGCGCCCCTCCAAACAACCCACAGAGTGGTTACCTTGCTCGAGAAGTTACAGGACCAGGCGTTTATTTTAAACCACTGTAAATGTCATAGCTTTCATCCACCTAATGTGTGACCAAACCTCTCCCCGCTTCGACAGCAGAGCCGTGATACATGACATTTATACAAGCTCCCTCGACACTGTCCCATCAAACACTCCCAGGGCAGGTACAGGGTTGGATACAGAGTAAAGCTCCCTCTACACTGTCCCATCAAACACTCCCAGGGCAGGTACAGGGTTGGATACAGAGTAAAGCTCCATCTACACTGTCCCATCAAACACTCCCAGGGCAGATACAGGGTTAGATACAGAGTAAAGCTCCCTCTACACTGTCCCATCAAACACTCCCAGGGCAGGTACAGGGTTAGATACAGAGTAAAGCTCCCTCTACACTGTCCCATCAAACACTCCCAGGGCAGGTACAGGGTTAGATACAGAGTAAAGCTCCCTCTACACTGTCCCATCAAACACTCCCAGGGCAGATACAGGGTTAGATACAGAGTAAAGCTCCCTCTACACTGTCCCATCAAACACTCCCAGGGCAGGTACAGGGTTAGATACAGAGTAAAGCTCCCTCTACACTGTCCCATCAAACACTCCCAGGGCAGGTACAGGGTTAGATACAGAGTAAAGCTCCCTCTACACTGTCCCATCAAACACTCCCAGGGCAGATACAGGGTTAGATACAGAGTAAAGCTCCCTCTACACTGTCCCATCAAACACTCCCAGGGCAGATACAGGGTTAGATACAGAGTAAAGCTCCCTCTACACTGTCCCATCAAACACTCCCTGGGCAGGTACATCACGGGTTAGATACAGAGTAAAGCTCCCTCTACACTGTCCCATCAAACACTCCCAGGGCAGGTACATCACGGGTTAGATACAGAGTAAAGCTCCCTCTACACTGTCCCATCAAACACTCCCAGGGCAGGTACATCACGGGTTAGATACAGAGTAAAGCTCCCTCTACACTGTCCCATCAAACACTCCCAGGGCAGGTACAGGGTTAGATACAGAGTAAAGCTCCCTCTACACTGTCCCATCAAACACTCCCAGGGCAGGTACAGGGTTAGATACAGAGTAAAGCTCCCTCTGCACTGTCCCGTCAAACACTCCCAGGGCAGGTGCAGCACGGGTTGGATACAGAGTGGCCATATTACAAGTACTATACTCTGTAAGGTTGTGTATAATCCTTGCTCCTTCGCAAGTGAAAATCTAAAATAAAAGGTCAGTTTTGCCTTCAGATGAAATAGAAACTGAGCTTTTAGGTTTCACATTATAACTTCCTGTGGTAAATCACTATTAATCCCTTTCACGTAAAATGAAGCAATTTAATCTGCCCATTAAAGTCTTTACGTCTAAGTTGAAACGACAAAATAATTTTCCACTTGTCGATATACCAGACGAAATCTATTACTCATAAGCCACCCCAGCACAACTCTGAACTGTCCCCTATGTCAATGAGTTTGTCGTGCAGTGACTGTCATTAAAGGGGACAAATGCAGTGGCCCTTTTTGCGCACAGCAAGATCCCACAGAGATCGGGAGAGAGGGATTTCCGCCCTCCTCCCCTGGGACCAGGGACGTTCCCCCACTCCCCGCAGCGCGCTGGAGGGACGCCAAAGTTAATCTCTTTGTTTGGTATTGTTGCATCGAGGGGTAAATATCGGCCCCAGGACACCGGGGAGAACTCCCCCCCCCTTGATCTTCTTCAAAATAGCGGCCGTGGGATCTTCCACGTCCACCGGAGAGGGGGCAGAAGGAGGCCTCGGGCTCGGAAAGAGAGCACCTCCGACAGCGCGGCGCTCCCTCAGCACCGGCACTGGGAGTGTTGGGCCTGGATGAGGGGGCCTTAAACCCATGACCTTCTGAGCCCAGCCGGGAAAAAACACAGGAAGGCGTTTTAACTACGTCTCTCTTAAGAGCTGCCAAACTTTTCCCAATCTTTGGACCGGAGCCAGCCTTATGGGGGTCACGTGACTTCCGCGAACTGTCGTTTTTGCATTGCAAATATAGCTTGTCGCCATGCAGTTCCTCATTTGCATTTGCCAATCACACCGTCTGACTGCCTCCTTCTCACCAAGGCCTTCGCTCGAATGGAAGACTTCACTTTTTAAAAAAAAAGAACTTGTATTTTTGTTTTACAGAACTTTCCGCGACCTCAGGAGGCCCCAAAGCGCTTTACAGCCAATGAAGTACTTTCTTGGAGTGCGGTCGCTGTTGTAACGTAGGAAACACAAATCTGCGCACAGCAAGATCCCACAAACTTGCAATGTGGTAAATGACCCAGATCATCTGTCTTTCTTTTTTTTCGGCGTTTTGCTTGATTGGGCGCAGGGCACGGGAGGGAGGGCTCCCCCTACCAACAGCGGGAGCGCTGGACAGGGGGTCGGGAGAGAGGGATTTCCGCCCTCCCCTGGGGGCGGGGACGCACGCGGGTGGGACGGGAGAGTCCGGACGCGCAGTGCGATCCCGCTATGTTGGGATTACGCTGCCGGCGGTGGGGGGGGGGCGTGGTGGGGGAGCGTTAGGCCAACCAGATGTCGGCTCGGGCAGACGAGGAGGTCGGGGAGGGGGGGAGCCCCACGGGTCGCAGTGAAGCACGACCGCAATGAGGCTGCTAGTCGACCGGGGGGGGCGGTGGGGGAGTGGTGGGGCGTTTCGCCAATGTTTATCAGTCAAATGGTTCCCCTCCGCCTAAGATTTGCTTAACAGCTGTGCTCGCGTCCAAGGGGACACGCAGGAGGGCTGCCCTCCGCAACCCGTGCCTCGGGCACGCACAGCACGACGACTTCATCACCCACAGCCGCCAGCAGCCACCTCCCTCCGGCCGGGCAGCTGATCGACCGGGGTATTCCCCCGCTGAAGGCACCGACGCTGACTGAGCGCGGGGTGCGTCCCCCCCCCCCCTCCCCTTCCCCTCCGCAGGCACCGGTTA